>NC_042493.1:63847417-64089127 GCF_005508785.2 Acyrthosiphon pisum | reverse complement strand
TTCAACGTACAATAAACGGTTAAACATTAAAATTGTATAACGTTTAAATACCCAAAAAACGGAAAAAACGATATTTTTTTTAGAATTTTAAGCCTGATAAAATTAAAGACTTGTTAAAATATCCAGTTAGGACAAAAAAAAATTAGAATACGGATAACGGAAAACAAAAAACGGCAATATTAATGCAAAATCATATTTTGGCAAAATGTATTTTGTATTATTGTTCTAATTCAATTATATAATATAACCGTGGTGACTTGAAATGATATTCCTTTTTGGTACATTTTTCCATTTATAGACATATGAAATGTTAAACTTTTTTTAAATTTATGTCTTAAGTATTTTGTGATCAATAAGTTTGACAATTTTAACAGGGTTCCTCTGTTCCTAATAAGTTGCTCTCAAACCATTTAAGAAAAATTAAAAATTTATTGCCACAATTTTGACGGAATTTCTATAATTTAAGAAAATTTGCAAAGTGTAGTTTGTAGTTCAAAATGCAAAAACATTTTAAATTGGGTAACTAAAATAAAATACCTAAGTTACGAATATTTAGTTCAAAGTTCTTCATACATTTTGTCAGTAAAATAAAAACCATTGTGTAGCGTTAAGCCAATTTTTTTTTTTGTATTAGAGTTTGAAGTTTAAATGTTGATGTAATAATAGATAATATTCAAAATGAAAAAAAAAAAGATTTATCTTCAAACGATTTTTATTATTTTTTTTGTAATTTAAAAACTATTAATTACCACTCAAAAGTTAAAACTTATAATAATTACTCTGTACTATAGACAAAAGCTTCTTTTTTTTGCTGCATAATTTAGCTCACATTGTCCAATCAATTAATTTAAACTGGAAATATTATTCTTCGACATAAATATTATATATATTAATAAAAATTAACAATCAGCATACCTGAATGATACAATGATTATGACTAATAAGATTAGGTATTTACATAAGGATTAAATTTTAAATAGACAGAGTACCGATCATGTTTACAATAAATTTCAATGAACTGCATATTTTATGAATAACTATAATATTATAATATTATGTCTGTAACATAAGCTGTAACATTGGGTACCTAGCATTCAGTTTAATTACTTGGACTAGAGGTTTATCAAAGTTTTGACTACATACAACCAACGGAAAATACATGTTAAATGGGTTATAGCAGTAACTATATTAGAACATGTAATAAATTATTTAATGTTTAATGACATTTTCAGTTTTTTAACATTTTAATAACTTTTTATATGACTATAATTGTATGCTAACTCTTTAAAATGTATACCTACCTATTAAATTATTGGCCATGTGATGTGCTCAACACAAACGCTTATTTTAGAGACGTACCACATCAGATTCTTAATGCTGAGTTGAGATTGTAAGCTTTTACTTTACAACCGTGTGTAATTTCCATCCAGACTTTTTGAGAAAAGCTTTAAAAAATTCATACATTAGCTTATCAATACACTATTATATAATAAAGCTGATATATAAAGTTTCATTGGAAAATAAAAAAACCGAATGGAAATTAATTATTAATATTATATTATTAGAATTATGTACTCAACATGATATTGATTTTAAACTATACATTATATTATATTTAATTTCTTTCCTCAATATGACTGCAATCTTTTCTTAAACACTCTTCTAATCTGTCTTATATGTTTTCCACTAATATACAGTGCATTTTTTTTTAATTTAATTTTTTAATTCCTTATCACAAAATTACATTGTACACTTCATTGTTTCATAATTAGTTGGCAGTTATTTCTTATCTTAAACCATTATCGAAAAAACTCTATTTTTTAAATATATTCTTATGAAATCTGCTTCACGCTGTATTTAGAACAAAGTTCTACTTTACATGTAACAATTTGAATTTCATAAATTAATTTCAAAAAATTACAAAACTTGTAAGAAAATTATTGGAAATATATATTAATATTTAAATATTGTAAATAATCATTATTAAAAATATATTGTCTATTTTTGGCAGATGAACCCTGAACTTTACTTTGGATAATTTGTAAGCTAATAATCACATACAATTTAACATAAATATGTAAAATAATAGTATTACCTACACCGTGATTTTATTTTCATTTTATTGGATTCAAATTTGCTGTCTGACTTATCCAATCAAACTATCATTATGTAATTACCATTGTTGATACTTATGAGAAGCGCGTATTAGTTAATATTAAAGTGTATCTACCAATCTACCATTCCACATTATTATTATTTATTTAAAGTACATATTAAAATATTTTTAAATATTCAAATAAATTGTATTATATTGCGTCTAATGTATTGGTTCTTTAGTAGACATGTGGTTTGCAAATGTGTTTGTATAAGTATTTAAAAGAATAAAAAAATCAAATTGTATGCAATATGCATTTTATATAAACAGTCACAAACCATAATTAGTTACTGAATAACTGTTAATTACTATGACCGAATTAAACGTCTTATAGCTTTCGTCGTGTCTATAGGGATAATTTATATTACGAACAACGCAATACGTGACAATAATAAACACATGCAACAAAAATCGTAATAATTTATTAAACAATTTCATGCGCCCGAGAATAGACATTTCAAAGGATTTATTAACCTGTCTAATAATTCAATAACCATGTTTCATCCACTTTTTAGAATTGGAGCACATGCGTTTTCGTTATTGGAAAAAGAAAACATCTATCCTCATGGACTTATTTTAGAAGCTCCATTCAATAAAATGAGTGAAGCAATTAGAGAATATTCAACTACAAAGGTGATTTTAATATATACTCATATTTATTAATAATTACCATTCTTGGGCCAATCCATTTACCTAACGAATACAACCATGTTGGTACATACATTATATTTTTAACAATTAACTGTATTCTTTAACGAGAAATTACGTGTTTTCATTAGGTTCTTCGCTATTTCCCTTGGTTTGATTTTTTCATTATTGATCCAGTTATTGAAAATGGAATTGTTTTTGATACAGAACAAAACTTAAAAAACGCGAAAGTCCCAGTGCTGATATTACATGCTCGAGATGATATTATAATACCATACCAACTCAGTGAAAACGTAAGTGTAAAAATATTATTATGTTTGAATGTTTAACAATGTAATTTAATTATACATGATACATGGATTTAATATAAAATGTGGACCTTGTATTTTTGTAATGGTTATGAATTATAATTTTAATATTATCAAAACATAATTTATTTATAATATACATTTTTTATTTTAATAAGACAATATTTTAAATTAGAAAATATATAATATAGTTAGTGTAACTGCTCAGACAGCAATTTTTTGTTTAATAATATTATTATAACATTATAATCACGAATAATATTAGTATAACGTTATTATAATACTATTATAATATTATTGTTACAAAATGCTGTCTGGGTGACAACTGCACACATTTAATTTTTTTTTGTAAACCATTTTCTAAATACTCTAGTTTTTAATTTTTCTCAGGAAATGCTACTTCGAGCCTGACAACTGGTTTGTCAGAAAATAATTTAACTTCACGTCGTTGTACGTAATCCATGCCAATCTCCAACGGGTTTGATCACTTTGATGTAAATAAATATTTAGGTATACTCAGAGCATGCGCTTCATGGTCGAAAAGTCTAGGCTTTTAGAATTATGTTAATTTTTTCGAAAATGCGAAATATAAACCTTATTCAACGTAGGTACCTTCTAGCTATGTGATAAACTAAAGTCAGATACAACTCCCAACTGTATATGATCTTATGTCAGTAATATATAAATATTCAAAGTTCATTACCAGGCATTACATATTAATATACGGTCAAAAAGACTGTGTGCATGATCGTAAAAAATCAATCATTGGTTATTTTTAAATTGTGTTTCTAATAATTGCTGCTCGATAAACGAAATTGGGAGCTATGAATGTTATGATATTTTCATTATGACTGGTGATATTATTGCCAGTAAAATTGACTATGATTTTTGCCATACTGTGTGTAATTAAAAATACCATGTGCGTGAGAATATCATGAATATTTTAAAATATGCATGTGATCTAGGGTAAAATCATAGGTGGTTCACAGCACTAGGGCCCACTGGGTCAACAAATGTTTTTGTTTTTGTTTTTCATTTGTCCTTTAATTTGATTCATAATAATTGTATTATTATCTTGTATTTAATTTCATATAGTTAAAATGTAAAAGCCTGGTCAATTCTGACTTGGAATTGTTTATCTAAATGTTGGGAAAATTACTCAGTCTAGAGCGACATAAATACATTAATTGATTGTTTCGATGAGGAAATGATATCTTATCGGCTCTTTAAAATGCAATACATCCACCAATAGTATCCTATCTAAGGAGTAAAAAATGCTCATGGTGTGAAGTCAGTCCATTCTTTTTATGTATCTATTAATTTTATGATGCTCAAAAAAGAGGGGCCCATACACATTTCTTTGGATCTGCACTGGATCTCTAGTTACTGGGTATACTGGTTAATTGTAACAAATGCTTTTAACGTTATTCTTCAACTAAGTCAGTAGAAATGTTTAAGCCATGTCCTCTGTCTATGAGTTATAGCATCCTAAGATCCTATTTCATCGTTACAAATATTGTTGATGAATGAAATATTTTGTGTTTGGTTAATACCTTTGTTTTTACATGAGAATGTTCATTCTATATTTTTCAATAGCCATTCGCTATGTTGGTAGGTAACTATATTTAAGTATTTTAAAAAATTCAGACATAAACCTGACTTGTATTATTTTCCACCGTCTGCGATTCAAGTAGTAAATATTTCTACTTACTTAATCAGTTTACTGGTCGTAGTTTATAGACGGACTTGACATTATTGGTTTTTATACTTACGACTTACATTATTTTTGTTTTGGGTGATATCATAATATTTTGTTTTGCAATTACTTTTCTACACGTTTCCTCTTCACAATTTATCCTATAAGTACATTACATTCCAAACCCTGAAATGTCTAAAAAAACTAATTTTATCGTATTGTCGTATTTAAGAAAGTAATGTATAATAATAAATTGTAAATTGTAATTAAATTGCCTCTGCCACCGAGTGTATATGAGATCGATTAAAATAAAAATTCATTATAATTTATAATTTGTGTAGTTCTTATGGAACTTAACAATAATTTGTTCACTTTTATACTAGGTATTATCGGCACATGTCCTTAGGAATATAATTTTTCATATAATATTTATCATTAAGTTTGTCCTATATTGTGTTATTTAATGAACTAATTGATAAATATACATTGGTTATGATTGCTACTATCTGTGATATGATATTATCATATATTATGTTATAAAGATTTGATAATGTCAAAACATTTTTTGTATACGTATAATACTATGGAATATCTATGTAGAATGTATTAATCGTTATTATATTATATCCCGTATAACAATATTGAAATTAATTAATTATTTTATCTATTAATTTAAATTTTAAAATATGAATATATTTTATGTTATTTACACTTATTTATAAAACTAACGAATATTTGTAGTATTTTTTTGTTGAATACATCTCCAAGTAACTTACCGCTATCCACATCTAACTGGGTAGGTACACCCTCGTTTATTGACATGGTATATATTTGTCTAATCAGCATAATGTCCTCTTTGCTCCCATCTATACAAATTCATTATTATGTTTGAATACATCCTTTCACTATCCCTAATATTCGTTATTTTATATCTCTCTTATCGGTAATATATATATAGGTACATTGTTATCTGTGCTAATCTGAGTCCTTAAATTTTGTTTATAATAATAATTATAAACCTTATACCTATCAATTCTCTTTCTCTAATTATATTCAAACGTCTGTCATATCTAGTTTTCCTTTTGTAATAATATCTATCCTTAGTAATTATTTGTCTCTAGAACTTCTAGTAAAATAATCTTTAGAGTCTAGTTTGTGTAACTTCTGTCATAACATCTAACTACTGCGGTGTTGTGGAGACCGAATTTTATTTCAGTATTCATGTTCCTCGTAATAATGGTCTCTACTTCTGTCGTAAACATGTTCTCTGTCTTCGTTATAGTTATCATTTTTATTACATCGTTTTTCATTTTTATTGTCATGAAAATATATGGATTTATTTTTACCTTTTTCTATTATGTGTAATAGCTATTTTTATCTTAACTTAACTGATTTATTTATATTATATATTTTCTATCGCTGTCCTCTGGCGTTTAATCTCTGTTTACTAATTGGCTTTTTAATTATTTGATAGTTTTGCCTTTTCCTGTTGATTTTTCATTTAATTGAAATACTTATTTGCTTATGGTTTTGGTACCTATAAAATTCAATATTAGTTCTTATCTGAATAATCATTAGTTCTAATTTATTCCAATTTGTCTTTAATTATTTTAAGCTTTTTTTATGATGCAACGAAATAACACGTACACTTGTTTCTTCTGATCCCTTTTAAATATATTTACAAATATTCTCTTTTTCTATATTTCTATTTTATTTCCAGCATAAATTTTAAACCTCTGTTATAGAACTCATTCCACAATATTGTGTTTCTCATTGATATCTTCTTTGTAATTATGTTTTCACAATTATACTGTAACCGATTGATTGAAACTCGTGGATACATTTTTATATAATATAAGACAACGTCCAATTAATGTGTTTGTCATTATTAATTAATTGTTATTTGTATCATTCCATTAATTTTTTTCTACTACATTCTTGTACTGTATAAAATATTTTCAAACATTCTCTTCTACGGAAAAAGTTTCTTGTTTTATCATTAAATTGTTCATATAGGTACCATCTGATAATGGTTTATCATTTAACTATAATTATTTTAAGTTTCAGGAGAGTTTTTTAACTTTCCTAATGATTTATTTAATGGATCTGGTTATTATTGAAATTAAGGAATTTGTTTAAGTGACTAACTTCTTGAGCAGTCAATATTCATTAAAAATTATCTTTGTGCGCTGTATTTTGATAAAATCTCTGGTCTGAGTTCAAAAGTAATTGCATTTATTTATTATTTTTTTTCACTATTATCGATATTTGCTTGAAAACAATTGTGCTGATTTAGTAATAATTCGGAATAGTGTGGTCTTACCCGTGGCACGCTAAGTCTTTTTTTATGGTCCTCCCAAATATATCGTATACTAATACAATTTGAAAATATTCGTAGGACTATTTGCATCCGGTAACCCCGGATCGATAAAATACTATAAACATTATACAGTATAATTATATACAATTAATGGGTCGTAATCGTGTAAGTACTAATAAGAATAATAATAATCTGTAGTGATTTTCATTGATAAATCTTTTTATTGAAATGTTAGTTGTTGGTATACTATGTTTACTAATATTGAATGCATACATGTTCCAGATCACTAAAAAAGGTTTGAGTACTGTAATAAAATAAAAATTGTACCTTCTAATTTTGATCTTGGTCGGAATATGACCTGCAAAAACTTATATTTAATTCTTGCTTGAATAATTTTGAATGTATATTAGAATATTTTTTTTGCGTAACAACAATTTGATTTATTTCTGCTAGAGTTAAATTGTATATAAAATAAAAACAAACCTGTGGTAACAATGAAATCCTGGATATACCTGAACCTAACCTTGGCATTGATGTAACTAAATCACCTATCCAAAACGCCGTGTTATCAATATTATAATTTAAGGTGGTATTAAAATACAATATGATTGGTTTTCATTATTTTACATATACGAATACAATTATTTTGTTATTTAAATATTTATACTGATGAATATTACAAGACAGTGAGATAGAATGTCTGAGGTCTTCACCATTAGGTTTGAAATCATATTTTTACGATAGAAATATACCTATCTAAATAAGTCAATGAAATTCGTTTGCCAGCAAAAAAGAAAGAGTGCCTGTAATATTATTTGTATAAATATTAATTAACTCAAAGTTAATGATATATTATAGTAAAACATAATTTATTACATATTATCCATAATAATTGTATTGTATATTGTACAATAGATTATCATTTAAAAAAAAATAATTCAATTAAAGATAAAGTTGATTATTATAATATAAAATAATATAATTAAGAGTGCCTCCTTCACCTACACTATATAATAGTTTAGAATTTTGTAAATATTATTAAAATAAAAAATATATATATTTACATAATATTTGTTTTCGTATTTACAGTTGTATAATTACATTAAAGCAAGTCGGAAAAGTGAACTGACTGAACTCATTTTGTTTGACGCCTTGTATGGCTTTGGTCATCAGTTTATTTGTCGGGATAATGGAATCAAAAAAAAAATTGAGTGAGTATCATCTGGAACTACCTTGATTTAAAACAGTTATTCATAAACCTGTTATAATATTGTATACTTTTTAATTGTCTCATTGTGTGTAATAGTTAAGAGATATTTTATCGATCTTTACACCAAAATTATTTATTCGATTTTTGCGTGCTAGATGTATAATTTAAGTGTATTTAAATATTTAATTAAAATAAAAACATTTGGTAACCAAACATTCGGGGGCTCATAATCGATATTATTAATGGGTTGGTATGGGCTATATTAGTATAGAAAAAACTTCTTTTAAAAACTAAGTACGTATTAAAGTTATATGATTTGTCTTTGCATCATAAAATATTTCTCTGAACAATGATTATTTTTATTTCAAGAGGTCCATTTGATAGTTTTCTTTACACGTCAATATGCAACATTTTATTATTATTAAAAACAAATTATAACTACAAAATCGGGTAACCCGCATAAAATGCATAAAAAACCATTCTAATATTTAACAGTATTTTTATAATAAATAATGTTAACGGATTCGGTTCAAACCGAATGTTTTTACAGTTTAAATTTGTGGGTTATGATAATATATGGATCTTGGGTGTACTGTTTTCTAAGTGTTATTGTGGGTGTTAGGTTCCCAGTCGATTCAGGCATAAATCCTAGGTATATAATCTTTCTTGGAATTTAACACGTATTTTTATGTTTTATAAATTTCAGGAAATTTATACAGAACTGTCTAAAAACGACGTCTTGATCGGTGGAATTACATAAGCTCGTCAAAATTTCCATCGTGTAATACGTATACATAGTTATTACAATATAATATATAGTATATTATTATACGTTATAATACAAACGTCTCAGTTTTGTATCGGATTATGGAGATCATGAGATTATTTATTATCTTTTTTGTAAATTGTATCGTTGTTAAATATTATTTATTGTAAAATATTTCAACAACGTATTTTTTAAGAACTTTACTTTAACTATCATCCCATACATACCTATTTATTATATTAATATGTTATGCTCATTATAGTCAATAGTTGTATTATCATAGTTGTTTTGTTCTTAAAAATATATCGTGTTGAATACATGTATTAAAAATGCATTTTTAAGGTAAGAATACTTAGAAAATCCCAAAGAAAATGTTAAAGTATTTGTGTATTTATCTCCTGCGTCATATTATAACAAACAAATAACAAATACTTTGTATTACTCTTAAAAATTAGATGTGAATATTATAAGACAATAATATCGATTATTATTGCGTTACAATTTTAATTGAGCTCATCAAGTAACGAAATATTGTACCTGGTGACTTTATAAATAATAATAATAATAATAATAATAATAATAATAATAATAATAATAATAATAATAATAACATCTAATCATTGTTATTATTATTATTGATACTGTATAGATGTTTACTGTAAAGTACCTAGAAATTGTTTTGTATAAAATAAAATACTATAGGTAATACAATTTTTAAAAACTTCTACACACACATTTAAACAAGACACGACTAACTATAGAAGTTTAAACGTGTTATTGAGAAGTCGAATGTCAATAACTAATCTGGGACGGTGCCAATCAAACGAAGCTCTTCCTTTAATCTCCTGTACGGCTATATGGTACAATATTAATTTGTCTGAGTTAGCGGACGTCGTACGTTCCCTTGTTTGGTTATTTGACTTCGTTTGATATATTTGTACATATTAATTAATACTTTAAAAATGACTCATTTAATAATGATTATCCAAAATTATGATTTTCCTAAACTATACTCTATCTCTTTCATATACATGTATAATATATATTTGAACTCTTTCTAACATCATTGGTCTCACGATTACATAGGCGGGGTATGTGGGAGGCGCACTCCATTAATTAATATGTCTATGCATTTAACACACCAGCCACGCTCGATCATTTCTACAAAATTAAAACAAACTTAGCAGATAATATGATGCTGTAAATCATCTCAATAGTCTATCAGAAACAAGTACGTTTACATATTCTACTCGGATTCTTATTAAAGAAGCATAAAAACATGAATAACGATGTACTATCAAAAGACATGACTGCGTAGGCCCGAGAACTATCTAATATCTTAAAATAAACGAACCAATTGCAGTTAAAAAATCTATTACCAAACTGAATACCCCGGGATTTTTTTCCTTTTTAACCACCCGATGGCTTTTTTTATTATAACGTTAAATTATCTTTGACGATACATTTAAGAGGTCTACATAGATATCAAATATTAATAAATTAATGAATAAATATTTAGTAAATAAATACAAAAAAATATGTTCAGGTGATCACTCCCGGTGGAACTTTATCGAAAGCCTGTGCAAAATCAAGGAATACTCCACAACAATATTTATTTTTGTTGAATGTGCAGCTTGACAGACTAACCGTTTTAGTATTAATATAAATGAATAACAACACGACAACATGATTATGTATAAGTATAATATATAATAACGTACAACTGGACAATTTAACGTGACTGTACACTCACACCGTATACGCACTGTACGACGGTGCCTGTGCAAGTGATTATTGCATACTTCAAAGGCCCTATATATATTGTAGACAGACGTCACTGTAATATTATTTTATGTAAACATATTACATGTAGAAATCAACTTAGCAATTTGGATATTAATATAGGTCAATAAAGCAAGATGTGTTGAGGCAGAAAAAACTATTTTACTTTATTACACCACCGTACGCTTAGGCATGGGCAGTCCCGTTGTCGCTGAGTGATTCGGCGAGAACGCAGGTACGACAATCGAAAGTGCGAAACGTCGATCATTGTACGAACTATGCGATCTGAATTCGCTAAGTATTTTATTTATGTTTGTTTGAATTTAATAACAGTGTTTCCGACCATTAAAATCCGAGTTGAATAATATTTTAAAGTCATCTTCGTTCTTACCTTTAAATTTGGAACAGTGCTCAGACACACATACCTATAGTCAATGAGGTTTATTGCAAATTGAACAGTGCTCTGGTTGTGGAGTCCTAATAGTCATTCCAATTTAGGGAACGAACGAAGAATCTAAAAACGCATACCGTGGTACCTCAAAGGTTAACAGTGCTAATCTGAATTTATTCTAGAGACAGTCATTAGCTTAGAGCGTACGAAGGTAAGGCGTGTAGTTGGTTTTACCGTGTGTCACTTTTGATACCGGTGATACCACAATATGATTAGTTGAGGTCAT
Source organism: Acyrthosiphon pisum (assembly GCF_005508785.2). Lineage (NCBI taxonomy): Eukaryota > Metazoa > Arthropoda > Insecta > Hemiptera > Aphididae > Acyrthosiphon > Acyrthosiphon pisum. The sequence goes on along the minus strand of NC_042493.1, from coordinate 64,077,565 downwards.
CTGTTGATGAGTGTTGCACAGCTATATCGTAACTGCCTAAGTATCTATTAGAAAACGACATTGTACACGCACGTGTGTTTACATGGTTTGAATACTAATATTAATTGTATATTTCAACAATTTTTCCTCTAGTGCATTGTTTATCACATTTGTGACACGATGAACCAGTTCAATAGTTGAGTGTTTATTCCAAAATCAAAACTGGTGTTCCAGAATAAGCTGTCTTGCTTCTATTATTGGTTTGAATCGCTTTAAAAGTAGTTTTCCAAATGATTTTGATAAGCTGGGAAGATGCGATATCGGTCTGTATGAAGTTACGTGTTCTGGGGTTTCCCTGGTTTAAGTAGCATGATTACTTAAGCTCGTTTACATTGTTTAGGATCGTATTCTGTACGCAAGATGGAATTGTATATGTGTGTTAAATCAATCGTAGCATTTTTGGGTTTATTTGGTCGTATCTGAGTGATTCTTTTAAACTGATATTTGTATCGATTTCGTTTAAAATTTCGATTGGAGTGAATAACTTAATCTTTTCACGTATTTCATTCAATGGTTGATACTGTTCTATATCGAGTTCTTTTATTTTATCATGTAAAAGTGTGCAAGTGCTTTTCCAGATAGTTTTATCCAATAGATCTCTTGTACGGTGCCATTTTTTCCGTGATTATCTTTTTTACTTTACTAGTTCCCTGCTTTCCATATGGTAGGTGATTTCACGATTACTTCTTGCTGGTATTTCAGGTGTTGCCAATTTCGATGCCTTAATAACATTGTTAGTTATTTGTTAATAGCGCTATAAATTCCAATTGATGTTCTAAGCCTTACAGAGTAGGTTACTATTTCATTTAGATTAGATCTAAAGAGGTCCAAGTTTGTTTTTTTATTGGTAAGCGATTACCTTACGCTGTTTTATTATAACATTTGAGCTTAACATGAGAATCACTGGTATGTGATCCGACATTTATTCAACGAGTTCTATTATTTCGACATAATTAGAGGAAATACCTTTCATTACGTATTAAGTTGAATATATAACTATATATTATATGAATTGAAAATAAATAATATTCAAGTCAGTTGTTTCACTTTTTTTTATATAACTTTTATTAAGTCTGGATTTTATTGTAAATAATAAATTTTATAAAAAAAAAAAATAGCATTTAGTATTTAGCACCTCCAAATATGTTTATCAAGCTCCATAATATATAGCCTTACAAGAAACAAATAATACAATAAATTGTAATATTGATGGTAGATGAGAGTTGCTTCTTACAGGTACACTTCAGAGCACGAGAGGTAGAAAAGCAATTCGTAATCAGCATTTGTGTAAAAATTTAAATTATTAGGTACAGCACATTAATTACCGTGACACTACGTGGGAGACCGATTAAAATATTATAAACATAAATAGGATAATTATTTTAAAATATTAAATAATAATCAGAAAAATATATTATTAACTATTTCTTTATCATGTTATATTATGTTTTATAAATGTATTGTTAATGCTTAACTGTAAACTGTCAAAGTATAAAATGCACTAAATTTTGATACATTTTTTCATAACATATATTTTCATAGAAAATTACAATCTCACACAGACATATAACTTTAAAATCTCATGACAATAACGATAAAATTACCAGTTTCACGTCCAAATAAGCGTTGATCTCAAAAAAATTAAGAATTCGAACGTCAACCTTACTAATATATTAAAATCTCAATAAGGGTTCTGTCATTAGCATTCCTTGCTATCATTATGTTCATTACATTCACAATATATTATATTACTTTTACTGTAATTAATAATTATATACTTATAGGATATATTTGGAATATATTGTAAAAATTCAGATAAAAAAAAAGTATAAACTATTTTTAACTAAGTTAAGTTACTTTTATCTAGTTAACTTGTAACTTGAACCAGTTAAATACGTTTAATTGTATACATTAAAGTTTATTTTTGTACATTAATAGAAGTTACTGAGTTAACAAAAAATAGTTTCCTTGACCAGCCTTGTCTGTTCCTTAATTTTGATATTGATATTATTATTATTAATTATTTAATATTTTAGAATGCATTTCGTTACAATAATTTATTATTTTAAATCATTGATGTAAAGAAGAATATTTATTAAAACATGTTGAAAGTAAAATTTTAAAACATAAAGAAAGGAAGATTGGTGAATAATTTGTGAAATATCTAGATAGTAGATACTTGTGAAAAAAAAGAAGCCAGGGTATTTTATTATGTTCATTATAGCAATACATTGTTATTTAATTTTAAAAAAAGTACAGGCTGTGAATTTGTATGAGGTTGTAAATGATAATAATCCATCTATATTAATACAAGACATGTCTTGTGTTGCAATGTTTGTACAAAATATATGGGTAAGCTATCCATAGCCAAGTGTATCACTCTCGAGGAACTGAAATGTTGTACATAATATAGGTAATCCTATCAGGCTATTAATACCCGATCATGCCAATTTATCTAATTTAGTGTTTTAAAGCAATTCAAGGTGGCCATTGATAGTACATGAAAAACGAATATTTTTTTGTTTTAATAGGGTTACCAATGCATTGGTTACATAAAGTAACATATAATGTATAATTTTAGATTTTGAGCGGAGCGTGGAAGCTAGTGGTTTTACAATGGTGTTTATTATTATTTTTTTTTTTATCCTGTAAACAAAATGTTCACCAGAAGGAGTGCTTCAATTTCAACATATATTATAGTACCTTATCTTTTAGAAAATTGGATCAATATGGTACTTTAAAGCGGTCATTTTTCGATTTATATCCACGGGAAAAACCACCAAAAAATTACGAAAAACCCCTAAAAATGGGATTATAATTTCTAACGCTTTGCTTATCACAATAGAAACGAATACAAAATAATAATATTATAATATTAATTCAACTTACTTGATATAATAAATAATAACAATATAAAATATCCAGACTGACAAACCGTCTCCGCTCAGAATCGTTTTCCTTATACAATGATATTATACCATTGAATTCAAGTTTAATACAACCCATTATACAATGACCCATTTGTAACCTACTGTACATTTTTTTTATTGTAATCACAACTCTGTATTTTTATTATTATCAATGATTCTATTGAATGTGTCTGTTGGCAACCTATGTGGATGGTAGTTTGCTTAATAAAGTTGTGATACTATCAATATTAATCTATACAATATATCAAAATGGACCTTAATCCTTTGTCACAGTATCACTTGTCTACTTGAGAGCGCATTTACTGATTTGACTAATTTTTTTCTGTTGTGTTTGTAATTGTCAGGACAAGGTTTATAATAGTATGAAAGACAATTTTAGGAAAATCGACCGAAAAAGTAGGAAATCTGGTTGTTTAAAATACAACAGTGGTGCCATCTGTCCGAAAGGAAAATAATATATTTTTGTCTATTGTAAGTTTGCTATTGGTTATGATTGAATATAATTTTAGACCTGTATAGTGTATACAATATTTAATCAAAACCATGTAAATTAGTAAAAATGGTATTCCTACCACTAATTTGTTTATCATTGTGCTGGTAACCTACACATGCACACCATAAACAACGTATTTCAATTAAAAAGTAACTAAAACACTATCACGTTACAAAAACCAACAGAAAAAATTTGGTCTCGGGTATTTCTGTTGTTTCTCAATAATCATCATTCAACCAACAACGTAAGAAAAAATAGTAAATTAGGTCTCATTTGAAAATTATGTACAAAAGAAATTATAAAATGATTAACAGTTAATATTAGTACCCAACATGGGTACATAACAATTAAAATAGATTTGTGTTAATACCAGAGACAGGAATCTTTAAAATTTTAAGAACCAGAACTGGAACTGCAACCTTTATTTTAATAAATTGAGTACCAGAACCGAACCAGGATTTTTAAATCAAATATGTTATTATAGGTTGAAAAATAAAATAATTTTATCTATCATAATTTATGGTATTAATATTTGGTGTATAGTATAAACTATGTATCATAATATGAGTTTTCTAATATTGCTCATAATTAATTAAACCCGCGTCCCGCAATCCGGATAAGTATTTAAAATTATTATATTTTTCAGTACCCAAATTATCTGGAACCAGTACTGATATTATTCGGAACAGATACCCTTATTTTTGGAGAACCAATACCCGGAACCGATACTAATAAATTTAATAGGTGGATCCCTGGACTTAATACATATAAAAAATATAATTAATATAATATGACGTAAACATTAGACACCGGTCCACGTGATATCCCATAGGAAAATTTCTGTGTAATTCATGGAAATATTATAAAATAAATTATTCGATTAGTTTTTCTCGTTAATTACAATGGAATTTACGGTAGCCAGCTTAATATTGTCAAAGCTCAAAACCCAATTCCAGAATTAAAACCTCCTTAAACATTATAATATTGTATCATTTTTCCTTTTAATTATTTTTATTTTTAATAGTGATACTCGAAACAATTGCGAAGCGTGAAATTATAGGAATTTTCATTACATTTTCGTTACTTGATAACTATTCTAAAGAAATTACTTAATGCGTTACAAACAAAGTGACGTTGTTACACTTTCGTTTCGTTAGTACCCAAAACTGAATGACATTACCTGCCAATATTATAAGAATATGCTGGTCTGTGGTACCCAATTATTATTTATGCAATTACACGTAATTATAAATTATAATATATGCTTACTTGCAGTTATAGGTATTGCACATTAACGTCAATGACCAATGGTACCTAGATTATGACTTGACCTTATTTTGTTTTAAATTGTCTTAATTATTAAACATTTGTGAACGTTACACTCAAATAATGACAATACACACATTGGAATATTCACTCTGATAGATTTATTCAATAATATTTATCAATTATATCATAATAATATTATAGGTTAAGGGCTACCCTATAATAGCCTTAAATATTAATGTTTTACTACTAAGTAGGTAGGTAACTATTATTTACACTTTACCTACTTCTATTTTATTTTTACTATCCACTAAGTATACTTTAAAATTAATAATAATAATAATAAAAAAAAATACATGTAATAATAATAAAAGAAGTAGCAGTAATAGTTATTACATTAACAACAAAAAGTCTTTAGGTACACATAGATAAAAAAAAAAATAATAATAATATCTACCTACTTATAATTTATTATTATGATATTATTCAAAAGGTCCATAAGTTTAAATAATAAAAAGTAAAATACACATATATAACAATCGAAATCGTTTTCATAATATTAAAATAAGTATATTGTATAAAATTAAAATTAAAAAACTACAAACGACTCATGAAGAAATTATTATTTATCGAGAAATATATAGGAGGGGGATAGATAGTTGAATAAAAAAACAATTAATAGGTCCTTAACTCTAATTTTTAGACATAATATATTTTTTTATCTTATAGTAGAATATAATATAATATGCTTCTATTACTATGGACATAGACAGTTTAATAAAATATTATGTCCATATTTACTTAAATTGTACAAATATTTGGATATAATATAAATAATTTAATATGCATGTTTCTTTATTGTGTTTCTTTATCATGTTTTAGATTTATTTGTAATTTTTTTTAAAAAAAAGTGTAAATTGAATTCTGCCAGTTGAAAACAGAAAATATAATTGAGAGATGTATTATTATTATGTTGATTTTAACGTAGGTAAGTTTTTTGAATCGCAATTCATCGTTAAACATAAAAATGCGAATATTATTTTGGAATAGGTATGTGTGTTTCGACATTTATAAGTATTATGAAGTATAATATTCTACTTTAACATATTAATATTATAATTTAATGTTTAGTTTAATTATAAGAATAACATCCATAATAATAATGTGTATAATATACTCATAATAATTATATAATTTAACATTTAAAACATCAACACACTAATTATATTTCAAAATTGATTAAGTTTAATTTACGAATCTATTGTAACATATTATAATATTAATGACTTATATAATCGTAACAACTTAAATATCATTTAACATACTCTAGTGTAAGGTGATACAAAACCCCCTCCAAACATCTCACAAATCTCGTTTTTTAACGGATACTTATCAAAGAATTCAAATGATGATAAATGTTATTATCATTAAAAACAATATCTTCTTTTGATACATAGTAGGCCATAATATTTTTATTTGAGCGTAATGTGTTTAGGCGAATTATCATTTTACCCGCATAAGAAAAGCAATGTGTTCGGTCGAGTTTCCAATAATGTGTTTGAGCGAGAATAATATGTCAAGGCGAAGGGAAATTTTATTTCATGACTGACCGGAAATATTGATCATTATAATATTTTAAAGATTTTCTCAAAATCAGGTATATGGTTGTAAAAAATGTATCAGAGAACGAACAATTATTATCATCTGTGTTTCAAAATTTGAAACGTATAGTCGTTAAAGCATTAGTGTTATTAGTTATACGTGTAGTATATCCAAATATGGATAAATCACAATAGAGTTCCAAATATTCATAAAATAATAATTTATGTATTACAATAAATTTAAATAAATCGATAATATTTATAAACTTGGGACAATATGTAATATAAAAAAAATAGATAGTTTTTGGGTACCTATATAAAATATCTTATATTATATTAAAATTTCAAAGCAAGACAATATTATTTTAAAACATTTCAAAATACAGTTTTTAATTGAAAGAATAACCAACCATTGAATTAATAATTTTTATAATAATTTAAATGATAGGGTTTGATAAACTCGGTTCGTGATTTTCAATTTAAAAAGCTGAGCTTTTAATCATATCAGAAGAGTTCGTAGACCATGTCAAGTCTGGTGTACTTGGAGGAAAAATTAATTGATAAAATATAGGTATTGCCCAAACACATTATAGCATAATATTATTAAAAAAATATCGCCCAAATACCTGCATTACAATATATTAAAACTATTCACTCAAACTCATTACAATTTTCACAAACTCGCCCAAACGCAAATTCAATTTATTCTATCAATGCCAATTGAGGACATCACCCCGTTCGTATATTTTCTATGACGATCATAGTTAAACACCGAGCTCGTATTTTATTCAAGTTTATTCATGAAAATTTGGTATGTCGGGTATTGCGGCGAACATTTACAATTAAGTATTGAAATTAATGTGACAATATTCCATTTAAGTAGTTATAGCAGGTACCAGTAAAAAATCGATTACAGATCATACACTTTCTCGCTACGAATTAAACATATTCTTTACGCAGTATAATATTCATAAACTCGTGTCGTTGATGGTCGTACGACATAGGTTCCTATACTTATTTACAAAATAACTAAAGCTCTAGTTTAGACTACGACTGTCATCTATATAATCCTATAATAATACTTATGTGATAATGATGATCATATGTATAGTATATCCGCGAACAATAATATGTGTACTTAATATACTGTTCATGAAGTGCGATTCCTTAAAATTAATTTAAATACATAAAACGGTTATGGGTAATATAATAATAATGTTGTTGTGTTCAATATAATTTGATGCGAAATATATTTTAAAGTATATTATTGTGATGGCATTCTAAATATGTCATCTATGATCATGGACCTCGACGGTCATGGAAATAATTTTAATAAATTTACTGCATAATCCAATTATTTAAGGTATAGGTACTAAAAAATAATAACTTCTTAACCATATTCAATAGATATAATTAGGTAGGTACGCATATCAAATAAAAATACGGTTTCATTGAAAACGCGCGGTATAAATAACATATTTTTGTATGTTTTTATAATAATATGTTCGAAAAGCAATTGAAAATAATTATTATTATTATGTTAATCAAGACAGTGAAATATCTAAACTCTATATTGAATGGCCGAAGAAACAAAAATAGCTGTCACGCACGTACATTTATATATTTAAACTGCTAATTTGTTTATATCTATTTAGGATATTATATTTAAGAACATTCACATTAAATTTATTAGAAAATATTGATTAATACAACAATAAAATATATTGTATTATGTTAATTCAAGAACTTAGTTTGTGGATAATTTGGCACGATTTCCTGATGTTTGTTCGACTTTTTATTTTCAAATAAAAAACACAATTAACTTGACAAAGTTACATTCTTAAGTAACCCTCTTCTGGAGAAATATATCTGCTGGAATGTATGCATTGTTTAACTGCATAATATTGATAATTAAATAGTATTATAGAGAAATAACTTGTAATCGTGTTACAACGGAAGTTGGTTTTAGATTGTGTCACTTTGGTTTAGCAATTGATACATAAATACATTTTAAGACATAAGGTTTTATTCGTCGTTAAAAAATAATATAATCGCTAACGCGAAAATTATTTCATGGATTGGTTTTTTCTATGAAAATGAAAACTTTTTGTTTGTTTTTCTACATACATATCATTGCTACACTAACACTAAAGTGGGCATACATTCATAACGTAAGCAAACTAATTAATTGTATAGTAAAAACGTCATAGTTATTATTTTTGTATGATAGGGAACCAATATTATCGAAGGTTTTTGTGAATAACAATTTGTAAATTAGGTTGGGACATTCAATAATGATTCAAAAATTCTATCTAATATTACATTTTTTTGACAGAAAAAAAACTGTGGCTTTTAACACGTAGTTTATAATTTTATCGACTCCTCTGAATTGTTTGACATTAACTTAACTATTTATGAACTCTAATTAGAAAATCATACTAAAGAGACTAGATACATGTGTCCGTGTACATTATCATAGTTTAAAGTTAAAATATTTGTTTTTTCCAATAATGCCCATTTTTATTTTTACTGAATGGATTGTTAAATATTCTAATCTATGATACGTCATTATTTTTTGCAATTATAAATTGAAATGTGTGTGTGTGTGTTTTTTTTATAATTCTTAACTATGGAGTTGATTCAAACTTATCGGGAGTTTCAAATGTATAAACTTTGATTAAAAGGGGTTTCCTATCGTTCTAAATAAGGTGTTTTTATTTTTTTGGATGATAAATTATAATTTACCTATTGTTTACTATTGAACCGCAGTGGTAAAAGCAGTGGCATATTCACTCATTCTCTCCCCCCTATTTTATCGTTTAAAGTAAAAGATACACAGTTGAAATTTATAGAGATGACTTTTAAGCAAATAATGTAAAAATTTAAGTTAAAAAGATGCAATACCCTTTATGGAATATTTGTTTGCCCTGTATTACAATATATTTATGCCACTGCTTCGATGATTGTGGGGTTTTTAGGGATTTAAACAATGGTGTTAAATGCAAAGTACAGGGTGGTGAAGACGACGAATATGATGACGTTGTAACTGCGTTTGGTGAATCCATTGTATGAAGAAGTTGAGCCAAGATCGCGAGCTTCGGCATCTGAAAAATAAACGTATACACTGTTGTAAGTACGGTGACACAATATAAAATACAATACACCTATCTATTATTATATAATAATATTATATTATACAAAGTGTTAACGATAAAAATAAGTGGGCAAATATCATACGGGATATAGACAATTTCGAGTTGCATATTATGCGTTTACTCAAATCATTTTGTTTCTATCAGTAAAACGCTGGACGGGTGGGTGATGGACAAAACAAAATATAATATAATATATGATAAAAATAATAATAATAATAATAATACAATAAAATATAAGAAATACACACTTGATGTCATTGAAATACCATAGGATGCTTGATATTTTGGATTCGATTCTACTCATGCCAGCCAATGAAAAAAAAAATAATAATAATAAAAACCATGCAAAAAAAAAAACAAAATAAAATAAAAAATATATCTTGTGTTTGTGTATATTTTATAATATTACAGTATCGTGTTAATGGAGTGAATTGGTTGTAAGTAATGCTGCCATTTAAATATTTCGGTTATGTCATGAGTTATGTGTTCTTTATCTCAGACCCATCGGTCGGCCGCCGTAATAGTGCTCGGTAATTAAACAATTAATACACGTCAAACATTTTTTTTATTTTATTTTTCGTATATGTGTGGTATTGCATAAAATCAAGCAATTAGTAGTCTTTCATGCAAACACGCCATATTATTTATATATATGTATTATGTGTGTATGTATGTATTATTTTTTTAACTACCTAATAAATTAAAAAATAAATAAATACACATTTACAAACGTAGGTAGGTAGGTACATTCAAAACGCTTATATAGCATGCAATTGTGTTACGCATCATAAACTAAAAAAAAAAAATGGGAGTATGAATTATAATTTATCCAAATAAAATTATATGCAAAATATTATTAAAAAATATCTAGAAATTCTGAATCGATGTGATAACAATTAATATAAAGTTCACAACACTATTAAGTGAATAATAATATATTAAATTGTATTTCTTCGTAATATAATACCTACCATTAATGAATGTTATGTAGTTTAATATAATTCATACTAAGTATTTGCTTAAAATAATATTAAAAGCATTTATTCGAATATTTTGTACAAATATCACATTTTACAACCGGTAATAAAATAAGGAACACGTTCACTATGTTTGTGTCATTAATATTATATTATTATTACTATACGACCCGAATTCAAAATACGACGTTTCTATAATATTATAGAATATATGACGCTAAGCATCCTAGGTCAAAAAACATCAAATTAAAAAACAAGAATAATCTTTGTCCTGATATGTACGATTTTATTCGGGCAAAAGACATCGAGGCAGTATTATAATAATATGGGAAGAAGTTTTCAAATCGTATTTTGGCCCTCTATACCGAATGTATTCTTTCTCGGTTAGTCTTACTCTCTATATAGATATCAGTCACCCCACAGAATACAGGGCGCTCTAGTGGTGAATTTTTACACCCTCCCTTAAATACAATTGTATACACCCAGAGTACGCAAGATGGATCGTTTGAGAGTGGCGCAAAATAGCCGATGTTGAACATTTTTTTAAACATGACAACTGCGCCGACATGACATTAGTTTCCAACTCTATTCGGGAAGTTAGTATGTATTTTGTAACTTAATTGCGTAATCCTGCACCTATTATGATATAACACGATAGGTAATAATAATTATTGTCTATAGATTTTGTACTCGAAGCATATTTTTAATTTTTAATTTTTTGTTTCAGCTTATTACAGTAGGTAGTCATGATTGTATATACGTATGTTGTTACCTTAAACGGTCGATGTCAGAACAATTGCGTTAAAAATAATAATACAATGATTACATGAACTAGTATTTTGTACGTACTGTTGTACAACACACGGTTAAACTGTTCACTATTTAATTCATTGTATTATTGTGAACAATGGTGATGTTTTTTTGTTTCGTTTTATTTTTTATTTTTTAAGGTAGGTATTAATTATTAAAAAACGACGCATGTCCTTACCGATTTCTGGTGTGGCGGAGGTGACGAATTTGAATACATCGGACATTGGGGTCCAGCCGAATCGGTTTTTGGCCATGACTTTGGCTTCATATTCAGAAGCGGTGTCCAATCCACGAATATTGTAAGACATGCGGTGAGTGAATTGTTCGCTGGGGACGGCTGGAAGGATCACATCGTTCCATTCGTTTCGCATGCTGTTGTAACCGTAAATCGGACTGTTTCCGTATCCCTCGTTGTCCTGAAAACAACCCATCCATGTTCAGTTATTACAATATGGCTGACGATCGATAGGCCCCGCGGCCGATGCATTTCATCGAACGAAAACAATATCGTTCTTGCCGCGGACGATTTCGATTTTAAATTTCATATTATTATTATTTTTATTATTAAAATCGTTTCACGCACGTTTCGAGTTGGAGGCTTCTTCGGCCATTGGTATTGAGTTCGCGTGTCGGCGGGTGATTCGTCTGGAAGCGGAACTTTCCTGTAGAACAGTTTAAACTCTTCGATGGGAGTGTAGCTGTCCACCGACCAAGATATATTATAGTTGTTCTGGTGCCGTCCGTTTTTGTTGCTATTTATTTTCACAGGATTTGGTTTTCCTACATCGACACCCAAATGCACATTTTAATAACACAGTATATTTTGGAGTGGACATTTTTCTATCAAATTTAATATAGAAATGTATTTAGGAAGGTACAAAAAATATATATGTAAATTGAAAACAATAGTAATACATCTTACTTATATTTGTATCAGTTCACACCTGGTTACAGTGGTAGATAATAAAAATAAAAAAACCTGTGTCGTAATTGGTTATTTGTATTCACCTGAAAGTTCGACGTAAGCTCTACTCTTTCCAACGACGTTGTCGGCCACGCAGCTGTAATTTCCGAAATCACTGGCCTGCACCTTTCTCACTATAAGGGTATGTCTGCTTCCTCTAACTTCAGTTATGCGACGCTCGTTCGTGTCCAACTTCAATGTATCTCTATACCAAGATACCTGTAAAAAAACCGTACTCAATTAAACGTCGAAATTACAACTAATCAAAACAAAATATTATCATAAGTCTTAAATGTTTTTAATTTAATTTAACCGTGGAGCTAATACAATAATAATTCAAAAGCCAATCATATTATTGTTACCGATACCGTGCATGATTCCCATGATTTTCTAACGTGATGTAATCACATTATACTGGACATATGTAATAACAAAATAAATTGTGTAACTTATGACATATTAATAATACCATTACAAAATTAAAGACATCATAGATACTAACGAAAACTTGGTATTACTTACATACTGACAGCAAATAATTTGCATTTAAAAATTGCTTGGTACATACCAAATACGTTGTATTATATACTATAAAATATGTTTATGTGTGCTATATATATATATATATATATATAAATAATATAATATATAATATTTGAAAATGTCATGAAATTTAAAAAAAATTCAATATTTCAGTATTTTAATAAATGTTGTTTTATTTTTAAATAAGTTTTATATTTACATATAATGGTCATAAATCACCTTCATAATTGTATGGCACCTAAATATATACCTAACCTTTGGTATTCTACATTTAAAATGGTATTCAAAATGTTTAAATGATACAAGTAGGTATACAATTTTATACATGTATATTGTATACTTACTGAATTCTTACATTAGAATTTAGAACACTGAACATTGTGTTAAAAAAATAAATAAATTGTATTTTTATTTGTGTTTTAAAAAAATTCAGTGTTTCACGTTTTTGTGAAATATTTCATACTTCAAACACTATATATATATATAACCTATATATACTTTACATGTATTTTTGGCCACACCAAACAAATTTCCAAGCCGCACCGTGAATTGGACACAAGAAAACGGTAAGGATGTAAGTATGTCCTCCTAACCAAACACTTAAAAAGGACCTAAAGAGCGCAAGAAGAAAGTATGTCTGCTGTCAACTTTTTGAAACATTCTATATAGTAATTAAAATGTCATTACCAACTTTTTGTTATTTTTTCTCATCTCAGTTATAGCTTAGATATTATAAGAGCTCAAACAAACATTCATAAATCACACTGTGTTTCGTGCAAGTAAGCCATCAGTTCTCGTCCACCTTGACAGAGACTTAATAGGTAGCAACGCACTTTCATTCAATATAAATTTATTGTAGTTCAACTTATTCAAAATATAAATAATCTATCAATCTACCAATCCATCTATCTATACCTATAAATTATAACCTTGGGTCCAACGATTACTATATAGTATATACCTACGGAAATTTGAGATTCGGTTGAACTCGATTGTAGAATACTACAAATTGCGTACTAAGCGAGTTCTCTGTGCCTTAAGATTTATTCATTAAATAAACATTCGTATTGATCTTAATTTCAATATTAAGTCCGTAAAACAAACTATTAAAATATGTTAGCATTTGAATATCAAATGATAATCTTGACTTTCTAGTATAATATATCATGTTGTTTGTAAAGTGGCGTGTATCAATAAGTTATACGGTGCCTTTGACTCGCTAAAACGGGAAATCTCGTTATCGTGGCCTATACAATTAATTTGTTTTAAGTATATCAACTACTTCTAAAGATTAATTATTTGAACCATCAAACGTACATATTGTTATCATACTAATCATTGAAGTAACACGTAATATTATTATTCCAAAGTAGAAAATATATCAATCAGATATAATTGACATCCCTCAGCCCTTAGGAAGCAGTAAAAAAAAAACAAATAACTATAAACATTATTTTATTCATAAAAACAACCAATTAAAATTATATTATGTTTTTGCCTACATAACATAAATATAATATATCTACTCATACCACAAATATAGTATTGGAATATAAAAATATTACCCTGACACCGGTAATAGAAACCATAAAATTTCTGAGTGAACAGAAGATCGCCAGAATAGGTTCCCTGTCACTTTCGGACATATAGTGTTTGACGTCAGACCTTTCGGGTCTATATACCCATATTCAACACTAATTATAATCATTCAAAATCAAAAGAAATCATTTGTGATACGCACACAAAAATAATAACTGTAGAATTAATTTCTGCTGCTCACTTTTCTCATTACCGTATTATTTTCCCTATGTAAGCTATATTCTACCAATGTAAATACATAAGTACTTCAAAATCAACTGAACACAAAAATCTATACATAAAAAAATATTCATTTCAAATAATATTATGATGTACAAAGGTTGCTTAGTGTATTATTCTAAAAAATGAACATTAATTCACGACCAAGGCGTAAAACCTCATATTTACGAATGAAACGTTTGAAAATAATTACGACTAGACTGTACGCGTTAAAAAAAAAAAAGGTTGAAAAATTCCAGAAAATGTATTAATATTATGTGTGTGTGTGAGTGAATATTATATAACTAATATAAAATATACTATGCGGTTCTTTTGTTGACATAATTAATGTTCACAAGATAAACTACTGTCGTTTTTTCCCTGAGCTTTTTGTTCGTGAGAAACTTTGCCGTGTATACAACGACAAACAGTGACAAATACTCGACGCGTGGTGATTTTCACCAACAAAATTCGTAATTTAAAGGTGGCCGGAAGGGACCAATTCACAATTTCCGAAAGTGAAGACGTACGGAAGACTGCTGTGTGCAACAATGAACGGCCGAGCAGAACTACTACGACTGAGCACCGGCCTGTCAACACGCTGAATCCCCCTGAGGTACGTTGCAGTTAGTAGTTCGTTCGCTCTCTAATTGTCCTGCGAGTTTCGTCAAAAGTTTTCGACTTACGACTTGTATAGTACAAAGTAAAAAGCAGATTCGTTTAACAATAATAATATTAAACGTGTACTATTAATTACAATATACATTGACGACAATTAATAGGTAGTTTGTGTGTGTGTGTGTGTGTCCAAATCGTAAATTGTATTATTTTAAGTATAATATAATATTGAAACAAACTGTTTCTGTAAATCAATATTTTCTAATATATATATTTATACTTATTTTGTTTAAATTTAAACTTGTAATAATAATACTGGAATAAGTTTCTTACTCGAAAAAAATTAAATCGATTAAAATAATGTTATTGCATGTATGTCAATTTTTTTGATGACTGCGAACTATATTAGATAACATTATATTTCTGCAACTGTAAAACCAGTAAGGTCAGAAAAGTATAAACAGAATATATTATAACGTCCAAATATCTTAACTTTTATAATAATATGAGTCGTAGATGTAGTAAGTACAAAGCTGCGGTACTTATTTTAGTTGTGGCTACTATACGAGCTTTGCAAATCAAAATACTTTCTACATCGTCGAATCGGATTGGTAATATGCACAAAATACCAATCAACCACAGAAATAGTAAAGGACTCGAATAATGAAATCGGGTAGGCAGCTTAGTGATCAACTTTTACGACAAATGCTATCGAGTGTTATACCTGCTGAAAGTTAATTTCTGTTATTTACCACAACGTTGTGCGTTTGTGTGTCTAGCTGACAAAGTGTTGTACCCCACTCAAAGTTTTAGAACTTTTTTTAAATGTATATATATACAAGATGTATCACCATGTTTGTCCTGGCAAGGTAACCTCAAATATATATTATAATCCTCTACCCACCAGTCTCCCACTTAAACTTTAAAATTCAAATACAAATTAGTCCGTTATAGTACAGGTTATTACTAGTCTTATAGTGTAAATAACAAAACAGCGTAAGCAGCTGATGCTAAATAAAAACTAATATCTTATGGTTTTGTTCAAATATTAAAGGTACAATAATATTTACCTCGGCATGTGGTTCAGCGTTGACAATGCAAACTAGCAGTGCTTCGTTTCCTTCACCAGAATGAACCCATACGCGTTCAACTTCAATCTCCGGAGGATCTAAAAATTGATTACGATTAATTTCCATATATTTTTAATAAACAATTCACTAAACTAATTAGTGTACTCAACAATAATTTGTGGTGTTAAAACTTTAAATCAAGGACTGTGGACACATCATATTAATGCAGTTTAACATGTATTAGTATATTAATTAATAAATATTTTAAAATATATACATACGAGTACAACGATAATATCTGTTTTGAAAATTGAATTTTGTTCTACAAGAATTTGAGTTCATTTGGGTTTTTTATTTCAACATCGTAGTTTTATAACATTAACTTAAGCTGGAATATAAACTATTTTCGTAGTGCAAGTTCCATCAAAAGTTGTCAGCTTATATAATTGGATTTATTAAACAATAGGACTAGAAGATTCAGTATACTTATCTTTAATTGAGGACTATTTCAGAACAGAGGCTCTTCGGGATGAGGATTTGTAATTAGATTCTTTTATGAACTGAACAATAATAATGTGTGTATTTGTGTGTGATGAAAAATAAAAGATAACAAAATAAAGTACCCTATCCCTCCGGGCTCTACATCTAGGCCGTTCAAAATGTATAAATACTATTACGAGAAAGGTGTAATCCTTTGCTTTAACTAATAATAATACACATTTTATCCTCGCGTATTATTATTAAATTTTATATTTTCAAATATTATCATAAGGTAATTAAAAGTAAATCGGGCTCGACCGCTGCAGACGGTACTGCTGAATAATGCCACGGTCAGTGCAAATTATTATTATTTTTCTTATTCTTAAGTAGGTTGAAGGTACACTTGCACGGCACATGAATAATTTATTCATCATTTTTACTACCTACATGTTTTTAAAAACAAAAATATATATGAATTAAACTAAAGTTGATGATGTTCAATGAATGAGCGCGTGGTTTTAATATACGTATGCATCATTATTTAGTCGAACACGAGGGGACTGTGCACATGAGTGGAATGTGCACAACCCTTATCATGTGCTTAGACAATGGTAATTTAATATATGAGAATAAAGTATATTCAACAGTCTGCAAATAATGAAATATAAATAAAATGTATAATAATTATTATTATAACATAACTGCGTACAGAGACTATAGAACCTATATAAACGGATCCGTGTATAATATTATGTTTTGTTTACATTGATCGAGCCCAAGTCGAGGACTTGATTTATTTTATTGGTGCAAAATGTGCAATTTTAATGATTAATAATAGACATTTTTGAATATAAGCCAAACGTATTATATTTTATATTATTATAATTTATCGGTTGTAACGGTTTTTATTATTTCATCAGTGGCCGCAAGTGCGGTAAGTACCTATACTTGCAATGCATTCCTTGCATTCCCCATTCAGTCATTATAATTGCTTGTAAACTACCGACCAAATGATTTGTTGAACCACTTTTATTTAGTGAAAATTAAATAACAACACTATAGTTAAATTATTAATATTATTACCTTGCATGGATACCTATATTATATTTTATCAAATTTCTTCTACAGACTTTCAAGTCTTTTAACAACTTTTATTTTTGTGAACATCTAAAGTTTTAAGTGTAGCTATTTTTTCGTTTTTATCGATATAGATAGTGATGTAATTATAAAACTGTGTGTTAAGTACATATAACAATACGCATTGTTATATTCGCATTAATAGGTATTATTACCTATATTATTTATATAGCGTTTAAGGGTTTTTATTTATTCAAATAATTTAAAGTTTAAAGTTGTAAATTATAGTACCAAATATTATTATATTATTATTTAACAATAGGTTGGTAACAGTTGTAATTATTTTTTGCAAAAACGTTAAGTATAATATACTCACATAGAATGTTAACTGTAATAGTTTGTTCAGCAGGTTGTCCGACGTCGTTATAAGCTGTACATATGTACAATCCAGCATCGTGACGAGTGGCCGATTGAATTATGTATGTATCGCCAGTTGCATTTCTCTCGCCATTTGGCAATACGTTGTTCTAAAGTGTTAAAACGGACTTTAATGGATTACAATAAATATTTATTAAAATATAGAAAACATAATATTATTATAGGGAAACACGACGACTGGTGAAATGGATCTACGCCGTCAACGAGGCTGTCTTGCAACGATTGCAGGGTAGATATTTCTATACGTTCTGTAAAAATCGACGAAATTTTATAAAATAATGTTTCTCTGATCAGCAGAAAAGTATAATTCCGCTTATAATTTAATCTCAAACACGCCGTTTTTATTTATCGTGAAATTCGCTCAAAATTAATTGAGAGGGGTTTAAAATTATTCTCGAACGAATTTTATTATATTGTTAAAAACTTTTTAAACATTTCGATTTATATTGTTCAATCTGTACTGTGCATTTTTCATTATAGCTATAGATTAATAGTAAACTAACACAGCTTACAAATAATAATTGTTACTTTTAATAGTGCACTTATTTTTGAGTGTCTGTCTAGATTGTCGACTATTCCGAAGAGAAATAAAATGTTCGATTCATACTGAATAGTTATATCGTTTATTTAAAACTAGAGTTTTAATAATTATTGACATTCGTAGTTCTATAGTAATAAATATAATCGTATTAATTATTATTAACCGAATCCGATATGGCATTTCACAAAGGTTTTAACTAATCGTAAATATTATTAATTAATAAATACGTGTTAATTGATGATATTTTTACAATAATATTATATATTACCTTTCTTGTCCAAGTTATATTGGGAACAGGATTTCCGTCAGCTTCGCAGTTCAACTTAATCATAGAGTCCTTTTTAGTGTCGATATTTCCTCCCGACGTCACCGATTTAATTCGTGATGGAACTGTAACACAAACATACATAAATATTGTTAGTTTAACATAACAATTTCCATAATAATAATATACAACCATAAACAAATAATTACACCTCGAGACGTGTATGTAATACGAATGTTTTTGAATAACTACACTGCACAAAAGGTTGCCAGAATCAATTGGATCCAAAAAATCGTGGTCTTAAAATTTGAAGACCTAAGAACATGGTTTGATTCTTTGCTGCACTCTCGACATAATCGTATATAACAGAGAAACCTTATGAGACGGTGTTTTTATGGCATGCATTTCGTATAATGTTGCCAGAATAATATTTCTGTATGAAAAAAATCGGGCTTTATGAAAAAAAAAATGTATAGATTCAATAATGATTTAAATCATTGGTTTGACCTAAATTGATGCTCAATAATTGTACGACAGTCATAAAAGGGAAGAATAAAAATAGTGGAACATATTATATTATTATATGACAAGATTTTAACGACATTTCAATGTGTTTCATTATTTTAATGTTATTTGATTTAATCAACGTTTGTCAGTTGTTGTGTACTTGATTTTCTAGAGCAAAAACTGTTTGAGATTAAATTTTAAAATAAAAACAAATAATAATAATTATTAAAAAAATGAATAGATTTTGACACAAGTAGAGTATAGTATTACAATGATGTGTTTTTTTTAACACAAAAATATAGGTCAGTTAAAATGTTCTAAAAGTTTCACAAATGTGCTTTTTTAGCTGTAAATGAATATAAATGGTGCATGGGCGTATCCAAAGTTTTATTTTGTTGGATGAATGGGGAGGTTGAGGGGGGAGCTGATAAAAGTAATGAAAATGAACAGCACAAGACATGAAATACCTATCGAAAAAAATTGAAGAACAAAAAATCAGTTTAAAAAAAAAGACTATAATAAATGTTATACTCACCGAGTGTTTAAAAATAAGAGTCCATTACTGATTTATAATATATTATATAGAGATACGTGAGGCATCTTAAAGTAATAAAAACATTTTTTACTTAAGATTTTCGGAATAGTTCGAGTTTTACGAATTTTAATTTGTTCAAATTATTATATGATTTTTAACTCAAATCTAATTATACCACTTCAACGTAGTCTAAATTTTAACCTAAACTGGATGTGTCACATCATGTTTGTTCTTTTCGTAACCACATTTATAGTGGTTAGTTGTGCTGAAAATGTAAAACATAATGTAACAATATTATGTTTGACAGATCATTTTAAAGAAAACCATTATTTTTAGTGTATATTATTTTAGTAAAACTATAATTAAATTTACTTTAGGTAAGTATAGAATGTATATAAAATATTTACAAATTTAGTTTATGTCTTTCTTAATACTTCAGAATTTGTATAATTAATATTTTATGCAAACATTAAATTAAAATATAGCTTTACACTTAAAATATACATTAACGAGTAATATAATGTTCTGAACCATTTGTTCAAACTTATATTTCTAAGTATGTGAAACGAGTAAACAATTATGTTACCCAACTATGATGTATTACCGTATTTTTTACTGGTAGAATATTGTTCACGTGATTAAAAAGTTATGTTAAGTATATTATTGAAATTGGAATGTTATTGTCTGTTGAGCCACATATTATTATGTATTTATGAGAAAATATTATACATGTAATTTGGTTACTGAGGTTTTCTTTCTGGGATATTTTGGGGGAAAATTCAGATCCTTCATCCCTCCATAAAATGTACGCTCTTAAAAAAGTTTCTAACCCCTGTAAATTAAAATGTTCTTCTGAATTGTTTTTTAAAAAAATTTGTCTTGATCGTTACATTTAATTTATAATAAATGCATTATGGGTTTCCCACACCAGTATAAAAATGGAGACTTATTTATAATATTCCGTTGAGTTCAATATTAGAACGTTTTACGGACAAATTTAATGATAGGGTTTCATTTATATTATGAATCATTACACGCTTTAGAGTTTAGTTCCATAAATGTTTGCAGACTTATATTGTGGTTATACTATTTGTATGATTTGTTTATTGATTATAAAACATCAAAAAAACGATCAACTCTATAAGTCACTCAACGACTCGTACACAACAACTATAATATCAAGTTGTTTTACAATGCATTATTATTGTTACCACTTCTTATCTTGGTTAAGTTTTGCCCACGAAAATCGACAGTTGTTGTAGTACAATATAATGGAAGGACATTGTCATATTATCAAACCCATATTATATTGTTATCGAGTCTTTCCGTTTTTAAAAAACTGATTACGAGCGAAATATTTTTGGTTTTCTAAACAGAACAGTCCAGAACTATTTGCGTTATCGTTAAGTAATATTACGATTAAGACCCACAGAAGCGTGTCACAAAAAAAAAATAATCATATATTATCGAACGTGTATACGCCATTAGGGGCAAAACCAAGTTGTATTATCTGCAGTAAATAGTGCGTACCTCTACTATTCTGACTTAAGCGATTTAAACTTTCCTAAACTCGACTAAACGTGCTACCTACTGCGTGAACGAATAAGGCAGTTTCAATATATTATTATTAACATTTACGAAGCGTTACGTTATTATTAGGCATGAAAAAGTATTATCCGAAGAGCCAAAATTATAGATAGTAAATGGGAACAATGTTAACAATCATACGTAAATATTAAACATACCAATCAAGCCGTAGCATATAAGTAGGTACGAGTGTACGAGGCGCCGGAAACTAAATCGAAATATAATATTAAATTGAATAATATTAATTCTCTTTATAGGTACATACTATTATTATTGTATCGATCATTATATTATTTAGGCCGAGCCAAACGCTGTTCTAAAATAAATTTCTTCGCCAAGTTATAATATTGCGATTTTTAACATTTGCTTCTCAATAATTGTCCATATCTCTCCCATCGTAAAACTCAATTATCAACCTTTGCTTTATAAATGCTCTTTCAGCCAATAATATAATTATAATCAAACATATTGTCTCAATTTTATAATTTATACAGGTATAAGAATCTAATGGTGTGAGCTTTATTAGTCCACGTTCTTTGTTTTTTGTTAATCTAATAATGTTTACACGCTGCCGTCATTAATTGTTGAGATACAATAATTGTATGTTAAAAGGTCAATAAGTAACAAAAATAAACATAAGTCCATACGCAATTATTCTGTCATCGTATCTCGTTTTAACGCCAGGACTATATATATATATATATTAATTTAATCGTAAAACTTGTTACTTTTATGTAAGTACTTGCGTACTATGTATTTTACGATCGCGACTTCAATTACTTATTGAAGTCGGTGTGCCCCCGCGACGGAACCACTCCTTAATTTTAACACATTTTCCAAATACGACCCTGTGATATGTGTACAGTAATAATATGTGACGGAAAATGTTTTCTTATGAGTAGCCAACGAACACTTGTAGATTGAGACAGTTCTAAAACGTGGGTCGGCCTACAGCCCAAATCCAGCAGTGTCTGTGTGCATGTGTATAATATTATATAAGTGCGTGTATAAGCTTTACGTGTTATTCGGTTGTCGGGACGACTAAGACAAAGGCGCAGCCGTTGCCCCGCCACCGCCGCAACAACGTTTATCGTTAATTTTTCTCTGGAAAGCTGCCAACAATGCCCCCTAAGGGATTATTATTTGAATAATGGTCTGTTGCACACGGGAGACGCAGTGTTTCAAAAGTGCTTTTCGTCTATCTCTTTTATTTTTGTTCCAAAGTCTGTGTATGTGTGTGTGTGTGTGTGTGTGTGTGTTCGTTTTCGGTCCGTTCAGCCTGTTTGCTAACCACCGCCATCACCCTGTTGACAAGATAGTCACTTTCGGCGGCGATTTGTTAACAAACAGACCTTTTGGCATTCGCGTCCGATTTATCTTGTAGTGACACACAATTTTTCTTCATCAAATTACCTTTACCACCCTATAACCGCACCACTGTACACCTACCTACCCACTTACTGGCTACTACGATAGGTATAATAAATAATAATATTATGTTTTGATACTAAAATATAATAATACAATATAAATTGTATATATTATATTATTTTTACGACCGCGTCAGCAGATGAGATATTTTATATCTACCTAGCAAACGGCAATCGGTAACCGCGCTAACCCAAGGCCCATTAGTCCCATTATGCTACCTAGAAAACGATCCGTTGTTATCGTGCCGACACCTTTTAACGCCCATATTGGAACGTTACCTACGTTATTCTCCGAGATAAATGTCTTAATGGAAACGTTATTTTTCTGTTTTTACAGTGTTTTTTTTCTAGTTAAAATTAAACACAGTCGATTGAACCGAACGAGAAAGGCGGTAATATCGTATAAAATAAAAATAACCTTTAGACTAATAATAAACATTAATTTATTTTCTAAGAATAGAACATATTCTTATATTTATTTTTGTACACACTTCAGAGGTAACTTGGGGCAATTTTTTTATGTGGACTTTATGTGAAATTTTAAATTAATTTACTAAAGTAATTCGCTAACAGCGATAGTTATTTAAAACGTGATGATTGGAATTTAATTTTAAGCTTAAAATAATAATCAACTTTGTATACAAGAAATCATGGTATTATAATATTATGTTATTGATTGGGCTAAGCGAAATAAATGTCTGTTGTCGCCAGATTTCCGTTACTTGGTTGGTTAGTTAAGATTAATATTAGTTTATGAAACAAAAGTACGATATGTTTAGTTTATGAACATTGATGCCCTATAAAGCTGTAAATAAAAAAATTCATTATAAAAACATATATATTTTTTAATTAATTGTAAATAATATGGTTTGAAAAAGTTTACACGTACATAAAAATATATAGGTTAAGAATCTTTTTATGAATTGAAAATATTTCATTTTTATATTTTATGGTCTAAATGTCAAATACAACAACAACAACAACAACAAAAATTAACAAAGTAAAAATTGTATAAAAAAAACCTATATCACCAAGCATATAATATATTTGTTAAAGTTTCATTGTAGATGTCCCGAAAAAATATAAAAAGTAACAACACTTTAGAGCATATGAGTCTTCTGGTTTTTAGTAATAAAAATGTAAATCGAACCGTGACTATATATTTGTTTTAATAATAATTTATGATTTATTTTCAACTTTGTATATGTTATTGATTAAAGACAATTTTCAAATAATAATATTTTAGAATTTTTAATTATAGTAGTTCTTTTATTTTATATATTATTTATATTATTATTATATGTAAGTTTCACGGTATATCTATATTATAATAATTATTTAAAAGTGTTTTTTACTGAACATAGAATCTCATGATAAAAGTCTCATTACTCGTTGGTACATTAATTTCAAAATTAATTAAAAACTATGCTTTTAGATTTTAGTCTCGTCATCATTATGGTTGCTATGTAATCGCCGTACCCGCACCTGACAAACTAGAACGTTTTAGAAATGAAACTAAATTGTTATTCCTCACAGCGTACCTATAGTAAGCCACGCTGCCACGTATTTCACCCCCCGAGGAAAAGAAAGCAACTTAAAATAATCGTTAGCCAAGAATGAGCTTTTAAGTTGACAACTCGCCGACGCCGGCAACCACACAACTACGTAGTATAGGAAAGTAATCAATTTCACAGATTACATCCGCGTTTCGGGTACATACCGGATTTCGGAAGATTTCCACGAGTTATACCATGCGTAAGTATAGTTCAGTGGTGGATTTAGGGGGGGGGGGGTGTAGCTAATGCACCCATCGTTCCACAACTTTTTTTTCAATTTTCAATTAACTTCTTATTAAGATATCAGTTATCACAACGTACGACTAAACGTATTTGTAGACTGCGGCGTACTACCATAAAATAGGTTAAGTTTGTTTTTACCATGAAGTTGTTCGTACTTATAAGAGCATTGTTATTATAAAACACCTCCCACTATACGGGTATACTATACTTTTTTATTGTTTTTTTAGGTTATTTTTATTTTATATACGATACTACCGCCTTTCCCGTACAGTTCAATCGACTACGTTTGATTTTAACTAGAAAAAAAACATAGTAAAAAACAGAAAAATAACTTCCCATTGGGACATTTATCTCGGAGAATACGATAATATACCATAATATTATACCTAACCTACGCATCGACGATGGAAGTGAATTGTAACAACCTGTACGACCTCATATATTATCCGACAAGTTTGTCATACCAAACTTAATCTTGTCCGGTTGCTGTTTGGACGGAGTTAAGGAACAATAATACAACAATCGGCGCGACAGTATGTGATGATTCATCATCGGTACTATATTATATACCTTCTACCTACACCACTGTGTCGGTGTCGTTTCGGCGTTCCACATTATAGTAATACACAGTTAAATATATTAATGTTTTCCTGCAGTATTTGGTGGTGGTGCAAGGCAATAATGCATTTTAATAAATAATAATACTATCGTTACGTACGATTTTAATACGTTTTACGTCATCGGCACTTCTCCGTTGACCTGTCGAGTATTATACATCGACGTGCGTATCGTGTGTTTGTCATGTTTGTAAAATTTGACTTTCGACTGCAGAAATTTAAAAAAAAAAAATGCAATAATAGTTAAACCGGTAAATGTGGGTATGGTTTTTTGGTTTGTTTTTAGAGGACCGTCTTTGAAAAACAAAAAACTAGTCGCTTTTTTCTATCTACTACTCAAAAATGTCCGCGAAACTCATTGTTTGGGATATTTAATTCATCCAATGCATAGAAAACTTGATTTCTAATTTGAGATTTAAATACTCATTTTGTTATACCTCAAAACTATCAGAATCCTCCAAAAATCCTAAATAGCAGTATATTCTATAAATAAAAACTTGAAAAAATAAATCAAAAATATATTATTATTATTAAAAAGGAATTTCCTCAAAGATATATATCTCCTTGAGGTTAAAAGTTTAAAATTATGTCTCGATCCTTAAAAATGAACCACAAATTCCAATTTTGAATAACCTTAGAATTATAGATCAATGCATAAAACAAAGGTGTATTATTATTTCAATACTTTAAATTTAATAAATGTAATAATATTTAAGTTCAGTTTAATGATAGGTTTTTTCACAAAAATAATATTTGTTATATTTATTATTTATTATTAAATGCTATTATTAGAAAATATAAATTGTCTATCAAAAATTCAAAACCTAAGAATATTCACGAACGTCAGTTTAGTTTTCTAAAAGAAATTTTATATTGAAAATTAAATACGTTAGGTAAAAAAAAAAATATAAAGTAGCAAAAAACTTGCAAGTGGGGAAGCTGCAGCTTCCTCTCATCCTCTCCCAACAGCATGATTTTAATATTATCTTTGGAAACGTATTATTTATTTCTACTAAAATTAAACTGTTTACGGATTTGTTTAGTGTTATATTCGATTGAAAAACAAATCAAAAATCAGTGGGAAAAATCGGATCTCCGCACAGTATAATGGGACACAGCAAATCGTCCTTTTTAAATTTTGTTACACTGCAAAATGTTGACCGCAACGGGACGTAACGCTGAAATAAGCGAAAATCCCGTAGGTATAAATGCGAATTTGTGTCTCTGGCCACAGCAGCTTATACTCGTAGAACCCAAACTTCATCTCGTCGACGATAACGTAAGTGTTTTTAAAAAATGTTCCAGCCATTTCGTATATCTTGTTGCAGTTTACGTCATGGACACAAACAAACACGCCCGTGTTGTTTTTAGAGTTATTTTGGAAAGACGCAGTGTGTGTGTGTGTATGTGTTTATATATATTATATACCTTGAACCGTTTCGGCCCTCCGTCTCCTCTTTCTCTTCCACCTCCTCATTTATACGGTTCCATTACCCCTAATAAATCGTAAATAAACAAATAGTTTGCCTCGTACCTCGTATAAACAGCGGTGAAACTATATAATATGTACGAGGTCCTTACACGCCACCGAAGTCAACTTAATGCCGCCCTTCTTACCGATCCAACCCTTTAAGCGCTATCGAAAAACTTGGCTCCATACCTGTCTTATAGGTTAGTGCATGTAGTTCCGAATCCGAAGTTTATGTCGCGAGCACACAACAACAAACCGTGATAGTACCCCCATGTCCACCGCAGAAATGGATAAACAATAACGATGAATGTGTGTGTACACTGTACATATACTTAGTATGATAGTACCTATATACCTATATTATAATATGTGGTCACAGACAAGTGATAGGAGCATATTATTATTCTAGAATAATCTAAATAAATATCGAATTTATCTGAGTTCAGCTTTATAGTTGTTGTAGTCGGCAAGGTTTTCGTCAAATTACTTGACAGATATACACTGCAGGGCGATGAGCATGCTCCCACCCGTTTTTTGTTTTAATAAACAATGCATTTTTTGAATTTTAAAGTATACTTGAAGCCCATATTTTCAAATAGTTATACATTTATTATGTCAATCTAAGGATTGTCCTGTGACAATATAAACATGTGATTTTTACATTCAAGGACCACCCACTTTCACAGTTAAGCGTTTTGTTTAAAAATGTATGTATTACAAAGCAAATCAAAATTCAAAAGAGTAGGTAGTTCTTAATATTATTGAGCTCTATTATATGTTAGGGATAATATTCCATGATAATAGATTTAAATATATAGGCTTATTATAATATTTTAGATAACATATTATGATGATTTAAAAATTATAGTAACATTAATATTGATATATCAGCATTTTATACTTGGAAACATTGTCAAAATATAATAAGTAAGTAGTTACTTGGCTGATTATTATAAATATTTTATAGTTAATGTACCTAAAACCATTAATAAGTATCCGTAGTAAATAAAGTTTAGTAACTGAGAAACTGTTCGACTGCATTATGGATGCGCCAACATTCTCAAAACAAGTATCTGTTAAACTATTTACAGTAGACAAAAGTGGTTCTAATGTGTAAAAAAAAATACTATACACAAGATATATTCTCCTTAAATGGTATAAACAGTCTAAAAATATGAAAACGTGGTTTTTAAAATTATTTCAAAAATCAAATGACTGCATTATAAAAGGGTAGGACAAGTGATGCATTGTCGATCATTCTCCGTGTATAATATAATATAAAGCAATGGATCGACTGATGTTACTGCAGACAACGGTTTACCTATAATATTATAATAATGTCATATGTGATATACAAAAACATAATAATAATGTGTATTGATTATGTTGTGATTGAAATTTATTGAATTTTAAATGTTGTGAGAAAGAAAATAATATTATTATTATTATCGTTTTTTTTTTCATTTTGTTTATAAGAAATTGTTGACAATAATAATATGAAAAACATTAATTGTGTGCCGTTGAATATGAGAGTTCATATTGTGTAATATAATAAATCTACTGGCATCTATATCGGTAAAAGTCATATTATCATTATCAATTATGCGAAAATTGAATATTATAATAATACACAACGCCTGCATACACCAGCTACGTAATAAAAATATGATAAAAGCTCCAAATAAAATCGAGACAGCGCGTGCGGATCGTGGATAGGTTGTGCTTATACCTATATTATGATCTTCGCCCCCTCATGAACGGGAAAATGCAAAACCGAGGAAAATCAAGACAATAATATATTGAACGTCGTCCTCGTGATTGTCCACGGAATACCTTCAGATGCAGCGCCGGAGTGTGTATACAGCTGCAGGTTAAACAAATGCACGGTCCAACGGCGAACTCGGATTACCATTAATTAATAATGTTTTAATAGATATTGTAAAGACGTTGTTGTGTTCTAGGTCATGTGGCCGTATTACAATCATCCCTACTTGGACCACTGTCAATATGAAAATCTTATTATTGTGTGCCCGTGCGCGCTATTGTGTTGAGTGCCTTTGGGTCTGTCGTCCAGTGTACCTATATATATTATTATACAGCTTGTGTCACGGCTATCCGTTAATAATGGCGATGGCGCCCGAAATTCTGTTCCCTGAATAAGTTATGCGGTTTCAGAATGGATGTTAGCATCAGGCCATGTTCGGTGTTTCGAGATAAATTGTGTATGACGTTTATTATGGAGGTATAGGTACCTAAGATTAATAAGAACAAAAACCAATACACAATTCGCACACACATATTCACATATTATTATGTCATAATGATGTAAAGAGCAAAAACAAAAAAAAAGTAATTGAAAACAAAAACAAATGATTGGACTACAACAAAAGTTTGGTTATTTCATAAAAAGACATATTTTTTATTAATATTTGTATCAGTATAAAAAGCTATTTCTTATTTTTGATTTTGGGCTCAAAGGTTTCGTGAAATTTTCGGTCAGGAAAACAAATTGTCACTAAATTGTTTTTAATTTTACCTGTTGAATATTAATTGGTCGTTTAAAATGGATTCGTTTCATTATTATATAATTACGTTCATCGGAAAAATGAAAACCTTGAAACGCATACAACCAAATTTATGAATGATATTTGACAAGTAAAAAGGTACGTTACTCTAAGCAAATATTAATACACACGATGAAATGGGAGCATAATATTATATTTTTTTAACTAAAATATTATAGTATTCGATGCTTCTGAATTTCGAGACAATCTCTTCGAACTTTAAACAAACTATATAAGTTTAACTATAGCGGTTTAACGGTCGTCGTTAGATTAATTTAAATTTCTCCGTCGACACTACGGTACAATGCAGTTTAGTACCTATTCATTAAGATTTTTGATCATTTTGTGGCGGAATCGTTGCATGACACGCGTCTTCGTCGTAAATCGTCCTGATATTGTACGCAACGAAAACGTCCAGTTTCCGCGGCATTACATTATAATGATTATTGTAGATAACGTTACATTTTGGTATTTACCGCGAATAACATAGCGTTTCGCTCTGCTCAACACCAATCGTATGATTGATTGTGCCCGGCACCTATAATCGCGCCGGAAGAGCTTAATCATAAACGCAATCAGCATTTTTATGTTGCGACGACGCGCGCTTTCCGTTTTCCCGTTAAATCTGCGACACGTGACTGATGCAGCGACTGTGGCTAAGAACAACCACAGATGATATATAGATTTTTGTCCGATGCGTTTTTCCGAAACGGTAGTTTGCTTCAACCCACAGAGACGACCACAACAGCTGACAAAATAAATGAATCAAGTACAAAATAATATGTCCCACATAATTTTTAATAATATCGCGATTACATTCGAG
Organism: Acyrthosiphon pisum; assembly: GCF_005508785.2. Taxonomy (NCBI): domain Eukaryota; kingdom Metazoa; phylum Arthropoda; class Insecta; order Hemiptera; family Aphididae; genus Acyrthosiphon; species Acyrthosiphon pisum. The sequence continues at coordinate 64,047,168 of NC_042493.1, read as the reverse complement.
CATATTATTATTATGATGCACGCTGCACATTTCTGAGTAAAAAAATATGTCTCCCCACTCCACGGACCATAGATGACGGAGAAATAAAATTAAATAGAAAATATATTATAGTTTATTATTTGTGATAAGAACAGGGTTAAGTTCGAGACGCTGCACATTTCCGGGTAAAAAAATTTACCCAATATGGAGTCGCGTCGCAGTCGTCGAAAAGACAGCGGGAAGTCCCGTATATTGTAATATCGCAGAGAAACGCTGAACTCTTTTCTCGACTTGTGGTCGTGAGTTATGACACATATTCCTACGAGCGAGGAGCAGGTGATAACGTGATAATGTCGTGTTCTATAGACCCACCGCCGACGCCACGATTAAGTGCGGGAAACTGCGCCGCCGTAGAATTTTGGCCCCAAATATTCCGAGTTTTCCGTAAGTGCGACAAAAATTCGTTTTGATGTTTATTTTTGTAAATCACAAAAAATGCAACAACGAGTGTTAATAATTATAATTATTATTATTATTGATAACGGAACCTTAATATTTCTAAAAAACTTATCGTTTATATATTAAACTTAGAAATGGAATTAAACGAACAATGTGACGATCTGTTGACGATTTAATTAACAAATTAAATGTATAACTCATGAATTCATGTTAAAACTGCTACCACGACGTAATAATATTATTTTTATTCCATAGGTTTAACTGTCACAACTCGTTTATTGGTCCGCTAGGAGCTGGTTTCAGCGAAAAAAATGTATATACTTATGTGTGTGCCAGCTCAGTGTTATGGTCATGACCAAGGCCTAAAGGGTAAGTTAAAGAGGGTTTCGACTTTAATAGTAAATATCAGTTTTTTTTTAAAGGGTTTCTACTGTATTCATTAATTATTTAAGAACACTAAAACCGTCTATATGGTCGTGTGAATTTTCGATGATCCCTCTCTCTCTTACACACACACACACTCTGTCTCTCTTCCTCTCTCGTTTTCTCCGAAAACTCTGTGGGGAATCATCGCAAAGTATAGTGCTCCGGCAACTACGGGGGAACACGTCACCTCTGCTCTCGGCCAGAAGCTTCGCATAAATATTAAACACCGTGCGGGGTACTTGTGTCAAATAATTATTATTCGTACCAATTGTTATATTCGTCCCTACTGCTGCTACAACACACGGACGAAACGCTAAGTGTTCAGAGATCGCTCGCTCCCAGAGGATTACTTTTGCTTTTTAATCGGCGTTCGCTTTTAATGCGATCGATGGAGACGTATCACGACGTATTTATAATAATATATTATTGTTATTAGCTACTATTGTTATTAATATAATATACGACGTCCGATAAGATTTAGGTGAGCAGTAAACTCGTTTAGTATAAGTGGTGAAGTTTTGAATTCGTTGTTTACGTAAACAATTCTATTATAACAGCGAATATTTCCGTCGTAATAGTCGTGCTTTTCTTAACTTAAACTCTGACTTTTTGCGATCAAAACCACCACGCTATTCGGGTATTTATATTGTTTGGTTTATTGTATGTAATTTATTTTTTAATAATGACGTTCTTTTTAATTTCGGTATATTCAATAATATAATATACAATATATTATTACATACACATATGGTACGTATATAATATTATGTACAAACGACATTAGATCGTACCGGTTATATAATACGTATTATGTACCTATAACTAGGTATGTTATATGTTTACTGAGACCTATAGCTTACCCAATATCTCGACAGTATGTGATATCTCCCTGGGTTTCATGGTTGCTATTTGGCACACGTAATTTCCTGCGTCGTTTGTTTGAATATCACGGATTTCCAGGTTATTGCCGTCCACTAGACGTATCCTTTCGTCTGGAGACACCTTAGTGCTTCCTGCTGTTAGCACCGCAATTCCTTTTTTCCACGCCAAAATGAATACTCCTAGAAAAAAAAAACATAACAAATATGTAACTATGTGTGTATACGATGATATTATGGTTAATTCTTGGCAAACACAAATACGATAAAATAATATTATATAAGTACCATTTGTTTTAATGGGAGTTATTTTCTTTCAAATGCCGACATATCACATTTCAGCACTTTTGAAAGTTTCAGATATTATTATGTAAAAATGCTTTTCATAAATCTGCCCGGTTGTAAACATTTTAGTCTGTATATACATATAATAATAATATCATATATTTTCAAAATAAATTTCTTCGATTCCATTTTGTGCATATAACACTAACGTTTTTTTTTTAATTTACAATAATAATTGCATTATAATTTGATAATAAATGGTATCATAGTATATCTTTGATCGATATAAACGTATAAAGACTTCGGTAAATAAATTATGTTTCATAATTTTTTTTTTTCAAACGTATATATTTGTCCTTATTTTATGTGTATTTATTATTTTATGGATCCGCGATTTTTATCCAAACCTATACATCTTGAATTTAATGTTTAACCGTAAATGAATAACGTAGAAATCGTATTTAATAAAAATATATATAACTTTTATTGGATCATATAAAAACGCAGACTTCAATATGAAAATTCCAGTTTATGGCGGCGACAAGAACTATTATTTCGAAAAAATAAACAGAACGTTAATAATAATAATATAATTCAATACATTGCTGCGGTGGCTTATTTTTATGCGCTAGAAAAAATTGTTTGCCTAATTAGAATGCGGAAAACTAGAAAGAGTTAAAACTGTTCAGTTCAGTTGATTGATGGTAGTTATACGTTTCATAAAAATGGGTCAGCCAGGTTTTCGGACGGAAGTATAATTAATTACAGATGTTCGCAGTCCCAACAGATTTTATTGCTCTCGATCCGTCAACGAATTATGGAGAAAAAAATGTTTGGTTAGGTAGGTATAATACGAAACAATACAAATAGAGTTTAATTAACGTTTGTGTGACAATATTGATAATAATTGGTTGACTCGCGATCATCACCTAGTCACCATTTCGATTTATTTTTACCTTTGTAAAAATAATTTACGATTATGCAATCAAATTTACTGAATATAATATTAATTCAAAATTTTTATTTATAAAAAGTACCTAGAGTTTGTACTTAACTAAACGAATTTAATTGATACAAATCTAAAAAAATAACAATAATCATGAACTGTTATAATTATAGGCATATCGATGAATTTAACATTATTATAACCTTAGAAGCCCTAAAAAATTTGAACTTCTGCTTTTTCATAAATATTTTTACGTATAAATTGTATACACTTAAAAAATAAATAACACATTTTATAACAATAAAAATATTATAAAACTAAAGTTTTCTATAGTTTTTACTAAAACTTTTGCATAAATTTAACTCTATTAAATATTGAAACAAATATTTAGGAGTATTATGTTTTGAATTAAAATAAAGCATTTTTTTAGTTAGTAAGTTACTGTCCAGTAGGACTTTCTAGTAAACGGAAAAATTCATTTTTAATCTATTCACTATAAAAAATATAATATTACCTATCGTATAATATTATATTCAAACTCTCAACAGAATATAATATTATTTATGATTAGTTATGTCTAATACGTCTCTAGAATATAATAATCGACGAAATGTTTATGAAATACCAGTGACTGCATATAATAAATATATACTGCAGACCACACGCGTTCGAGACTTCCAATTTATAAATTTAATAAAAATTGTGAGATTTACTCAATAGCTGCTGCTGCTGTGCGATTCAATATCCGCCACTCCTCGACGCTGATGGTACGATGTAAGTACACATAATAAATACTACGCGTATGGCGTGAGTTCCTATACATACAATATGTAGGTATACCGACAACCGGAAGTATTCTGGGTAATATGATTTTCTAATTAAGTACTGCTCGACTATTTACCACTAGTTGGCTGGCGCTTTAGCCGCCGGGAATAAATACAGTGGCAATAAGGGACAATGTAATGATGAATATTGAAAGTATGCAGTTAGCTTTATAATATTATAAATTGCCGTGGGTTTTAAAACACGATGAATGAATACGAAAATTGCACTTTTGATGGATGGGTTTTTGATTCACCTCCGCTGCAATGGAGCGAAATAGTATAGTGAAAAGTATGCATAAATTCGTATAATATTACAGCGGAAGCCTTACTATTACTACCCCCACCCCACGCCCTTCAGACGCACATTTTTATATACTTATATATATATATATATATATATATATATATTTATGTATATACGACGGATGGCTCTCGAAATGAAATATACTTTTTTCTTCAAGTCATCATTGTGTAAATACCATAGTGGCTGTGCGCAACAGCAAGCGCGTAGTAATATCTTGCGTGGGCGAAGACGATTTATCGAGCTGAGGGAGGAATGGTGGAGGTTTTATACGAAAAAGTGTTTAGAAAATATATATAAATGTAGACTCGAATATAACGAAAATCTAGCGGAGGCGGTATCAAGAAAGTGTTGGATTAAAAAGGCACTTATGGAACGAAAAAACCTAAACGCATTACGGTTTGGACATAACTTTATCCGAGCTTGGGTCATGGTACGGTATCATTTAAAGCTGTCAAAGTCACAGTTTTAATTTATATAGAAAAATAAACGTACTTACATATTGTGTAGTATAACTCGTCTTATGGTTCTGTGAAATATCTTATAACTCGTTATTAAATTGTAGAATAATGTATTTTGGAACGTAAGAGTTGATTTAGGTACCTACTCAAGCAAATAAAATATAATTTTTAGCCTTTAGGACCTTACCTAAAGTTTAGATTAACATTAATGTTCTGTAACATTTTGGAATAGTAGGTAGATAGGTAAGGTAGGTTGGTACCTATTATAATATATTACTAGATAGATTAAGTTATTTCGGTAAAAGTATTTATTGAGTAAATTATTTTGCCGTTTTCTAAACAACCGTTTGAACATCGTCATAATACCATAGTTGTTTCGAACATAAAACAATTTTGTGTCAATATTATTATACGGTGATTTTATGCGTCTAAATTGATAAATGTTTGCCTTTAAAGAAAATATAGCTGGTTAAATGACTACCTAGTGAGTTGATGGGATACCGTTAAATGTGGTGGTTTTTTTTTTAGAGTTTAAGTGGAGTGAGCGAGCCGTATTGGATATTGGTTTTATAATGAAGCATTTTTTGGAAAACATTTTATGGCCGTAATAAAACTAAAAGTTTTGAGCCACAACTTTTTTAATTTAATTGAACACAGATTTTAGTATAAAAGTTATTAAAAAACCTAAATAAGAAAATATTATAAACATTTAAACCTATTAAAAAAAAAACTTCGACCATTTTTTGAGTAAACACTGAATCTTTTTCATGTGCGAACATATTTATTTTATTCAAACTGGATGTTGGAAAACGTCAAGGTCCTATTTCGAAACACATCAAAATATTGATTGAACGATATTATTGACACTGAAAAATATATACATATAGGTTCATATTATATTTAGAATCTAAAAAATACTGACAGATAATATTAAAATGTAAATCGAAATAAAGAAAGCTAATAACATTTGTAATTGAAGATATTTTATTTGTAATATAAAAACAAACACCATGTCATTCAAATCAACAGACTGTCACGGAAAACCAAGCTGTTTTCCGTGTTTGATAAATTATAAATACATATTAATGCATTTTGTGAACACAAATAAATTTGCGAATTCCCCGATATTATTAACGATTTACGATTAAGTTAAAAAGATTATGTAAAATGAGAATTCGATTTATTTTACATCACAAGAATTGGTTTCTTGTTATTCGATGTATAATAATGTTTAAATTATGTAATGCATTTGATTTGTAAATTTTTCTCATTTAAATAATGGTATTCCCATAAGAGTTTCAAGAAAATCTAAGGATAATATAAAATCCGTTGAATATTTTAGTATTGGAATTTTTTAGTAAACCCACAGCGTCTTCCATTACATAATTTTCGGCTCTAATGACACTATACATAATATTATTATTATTATTATTATTATTATTATTATTTTACGTTTGTTGGATATTTCACCACTGGACGGCGGACGCCATCATTAAACACAAATAAATATGAAACAAAATGAAAACCTTTTGCTCTTTATATGTCAACCGAAATTGTTTATACCAGCGGCGTCAGTAAACCTTATCCGCGTGTTACACATTATATTATGATAGCAGTACGTGACCGAATATTATATAGAATTGCAAAAGGTCTCGCCGGGGGACACTGAAAAAAATATAATTCCGCAGGTAGGAGGGTGTACAACACATGTACGACTATAAAGAGAGAGTTAAAAAAAAAATCGGAGCGTAAAATTAAGCTATGAAAAGAATTTTTCATTAGGCAGGTATTATTAGCATCGAGAAGGGGGCTGCGTAAGGTAGGTATGATGAACTTTTATTGTTATACTACTGCTGTTTTATTATCATTTTTTTTTTTTGTGTGTGTGTTCAAGTTGCCATAAGTGAGACCCTCGCACAAATGAACGACGACCATGGGGGAGATTTTTCATCGGGGCATAAAAATATTTTTTTCTTTTTTTTCGTGTACCAGAGCGTTTTCTTTTGTTGTGTTTTCGAGAGATAGGTATTAATGTAATTCGAAAAACAATGCCGATGATCTTGTTAAAATTTCAAGAAAAATTATCAGCTGAATTTTTGGGTTTAAGTAATTGAAAATTACAATACATGACGTAGAATTGTATACCTACGTTGAATAATAATGAACATATATTTATGTTTTAAATTGCATTGATTAAAATAAAATATACCAATTGTTATTGGTATTTTTTTTTTTTTTTCATTAACCATGGCTACATGGGCCATTGGTTGGTTATTTTTAGTAGGTTATTACCTAACTCTGAGCGAAGGTATGGTTGGTTATAACACGTGTGTAAAAGTGTCACTAGAACCCGGATGGTCACTCATCCGGGGACTACTATCACCGGCTGATGTTTGACTTCAGAACATGTTTTGTGACAGTAAACAACCAACCAGGCCACTGTTATTAGTTTGTATCCTGTCATACCACACGTCTACAATAATAATATAGCTTCAATGGAAATCAACTGGACAGGAAATACTTGACGATATATTTTAATGAACTAGTATGGACCAGTGACCAATTTCTTAAAAAAAAATAGGTATGTCCTTACTTAGTTAATTATGATTTTTATTGTATCCACATTTTTATGGTAACGTTTTATTTTAAAAAATTAAAATTATCAGGAGGATTTTATATATTGTGGTTTGTGATGAATAATTTGCGTGCGAATAGATTATAATTGAATCATCAATAGTAATACTACGGTCTACATATTTGAATATAACAATGCTTTTATAATATGGATTTGTTCTGAAACATTTATTTTATTTTTCGTTGAGTTCCCATCTATATTACATAATATTCACAGTTTCAACCACTTGAATTAAAGAATAATTTCTTGTTCATATTTCATATAAGAACCCCCTCTCCAATTCAAATAAAAAAAAAATTTAAAAATAAACAGTTTAAGTCCAACTTGTTTTAAAATCTAACCTTAAATAATAAATATCATTTCAAACACCCAATTAAGAGAGAAGATCGGGAGTCAAGCCATTAGGATATATTATATGCGCCAAGTGCACAGAATAAGAATTCAACCACTTCACTAGAGAACAAAATAACATTTGGTATTGTCTCCTGAAGTATTTTTGGATGAGGCTTAAGTATTTAACAGGGTATGAACACTCATCCTGCTAAATGTTTATTTTGAGATTGATACAATACCGTTGACATGATTTCGTAATAATAATTAAAACGTTCGTGTTTTTTTTATATAGTAAGTATATTAATAAGCATTATTATAATAGTTATATTTTAGAACAATAATACTCATGCCCAATGTTGTTTTACATTTTCCCTCATTGTATTGTTTCAGTTAATATTATATTATTATTTTATACCTATCCGTTTTATTTATGGTGAAATAAGTGTTTCACGAAAATGAAATAATGTACTAAAGACATAATTTATTCCAGAAAAAAGTTTCAAAATATTTTTGGATTTTATGGTTTTTAATGACGAATTAAATATAAAAATAAATATGTATATATATATACAAAAATAATGACAACAACATTTTATTTTTTTCCATAACACGTATAAATGTAGTGTTAATTTAAAATTAAAAAAAAAAAAAAAAAATCAAGGAACAAAACGGAATTTATTTGAATCGTATTTGTTTTTCGTACTGTAAGCTTTGGTTCAGTGGACAAGAGTTTTTGTTATTCATTTATTTTTCAGTCTGGTAAAAAAGTCTATTGACTATTAAAACTAAGAGTGTCGAAAAGGTTTCGAATTAAAAGAAAAAAAGCGCTATCGTTATAAGGCAAACATTAAGACAATGGGTTTATTTTTTTTTTTCAACTTAACTGTTCAATATCATGTGAACGCTTAGAATACCAATGGACCTATGGAGCTATTTTTTCAATACATTTGCATTTTACACACTGGATGAACATTAACGGATTATCCATTTCCACGAAAAATCAAACACAACTCTAGCAGAGAAAATACCTAAAAAAAATATATATGTTCAGCATGGGTGGATTATAATATAATGGTGACGATCTTATATAGTGAACAATAACTTCTCGTCGATTTTTTTTTCTAACTCTTAAACCCGATACGCATAATTATTTAATCCTATATTTAGCAATGATTTGCCAAGTGGAAAAGATTAAAGAATATCACTTTTTAAATTTCATTATCGTTTGAAAACGGTTTTTGAATCGATCGTTTAATAATATAAGAAACGGAGTAGATAATAATATTGCAAATAAAATATCTACCTGGAAATAAATACGTGTACATGAAAGTAGAAATATATGAGGGGAGTTATTATCTTGTGGTGAACTCTTTAAATCATTCTATAGTTAAAAATTGACAAGAATTCTCGGGATGTATTTCAAACTTTTTCCTTATCACATTTTTCCCTATTCTTTATTTAACAAAACCGTAGAAAAACTTTATATCTGGTACTTAAAGATGTACAAAAGATAGGATTTTGAATTTCGGGAAAAACGCATAATAAACACGGCGGCTACATAATATAAAAACATTTAAGTTTGTCACGTAGAAGCTGTACCTATCATTATTCATTGTAATATCAACAACCTATCAGATTATAATGTAGGCATTCACATCGAAGATAAACGATTTAGTTTAAAGCTCATGTTATTGTCCCTAAAAGTTTAGTTGGTTTACCATCAATATAATATAGGTATAGGTATTGTAGCTTATAGAGTTTATTAGTTATAAAGTAGGTTTTCATATTATTGTACTCGTTAATCTATTAATCAATATATTATTGTGAAATGTATTTATGAACTTTGAAGTACACATGAACTATTAGTCTTGTAAAACTGATCAATTTATTAAACGGATTATTGAACATTATATTATTACAATCATTATTAAACGGTTCTTAAATTAATAAAATTACTATTATTATTAATGTCCTAAACCTGCATTGCAATTTTAAGTTTGGTTATCGATTAGATTATAGTTTATATTAAGTAATTTTCTCAGCCTTGTATCATGATAATATATCAACCTAACATCTTAGGTTAAGTTCTGAGAAATAATATTATAATAATATTGACGAATTAGTCAATATTATACGGACATTTTATTGGAAATGATCATAATTCAATATGATGTATAAAATAAAATATATTATATTATATTATAATATTGATTGTAGAATAAAATTGTCTACTATAAAGTATAGCATCTTCCTGAAATTAAAAAAAAAAAATTGTACAGAAATATTCTACTTTTTGAAAATAAAAGGTACCTGTATTTAGTTAGATCTTAAGACATTGACAGAACATCAATAATAATAATAATAATAATAATAATAATAATAATAATAATAATAATAATATAGTGTGCCTTAAGTCATAATAAGTCAATGGAAATAAACGTAGTTATAGTGATTTGCTCCAGTCGACTGGAGTGCGTTCCTCACATTTGATTGCAGGTCTTGGTATTATATTTTACATCACATTACTTTTCCAATATTTAATTTAGATTAGTGATGGATCAAATAGTTCAAGAATTACGATAAACCATAATAACACAAATCATTTTGCGAATGCAGGTACGTTAGGGTAATGATAATAATATTGTTGTATAAGTTAGTAACAAATTATGAAGACGAGACATAAAAACAAAACGCTCGTCAACTTACTACGCGATGAAAGCATAAATCAGTTAATTAGGAGATTAAGACGTTATGAAGTATATTTTCAAAGTTATTAAGTGACTATTTAATTAAAAAATGAATCAAATTAAAAAACGTTGATACTTCAAAAGAAAAAGTTATGGTTCGTATGGTACATCCCTGCGAGGATTTGTTGGTGTTCTCTTTGTAATATACATAAATCGTTTATTTAAGCAAAGAATAAAGGGACGCTTAAAGTCCATTTGTAACCACATCAAACTGTTTTGTCGTGTGATTTAAATTCTGAACATATTTTAAGTTCTAAGTACAATTTTTGTTTACATTTCACAAAGTATAAAATTATGAAAGACGTCATAATATATTATTATTCCAACTAAATAGTGCGTATATAATTATTGAGATTTATTTATTTTCTTATAGGTCAATATTTATAGACACTTATAAGTATTTTAACTTGCATGTACAGAACTTGCACTTTAAAACAATATTAAAATCAAAATGAAAACACATTTAATTTTTTTCTTATCTTTTTCCTTTTTTATTGTTCAGTTTATGATAATAGTTGTATATCTATTATAATATTATATCACTGTACACGACAGTGATACGTTTGATCGTCTAACGGTAGGTATTAATTACAATTTCATTATAATTACAGTTTTTCATGAATAAAATAGTTGATCATAATTATTTTAATTGTAAGTATGTAATACAATATATTAAGGTAGAGGAGGTGTAAAAATAACATTTCCCATAACCCTTTCAAAATATACTACCTGCTGGTAGTGTTTCACTATTTTTCGAGCTCGCGTGTTTACCCAAGCCGTTTAATTTATTGCATTTCTAAGTTTGTTTCTGCAGGCGAAACGGCTATTTTTTCGTTGTTATAATGGTGTAACAACCTTAAATATGTAAATCAGAGTGCATGTACGAAAATTTAACATTGGAGACCGCCGAACAAATTAAAAATTAAAAACACCCGTCGTTCTTTTTAAATGTCTTCGGGACACGATTATTCACGATCATTACCCACAAGTTCCACCTGGTCCGACCGATATTTATTAAAACATTTTTACATTTTATTTTATGATTATCGTTGAAAGGGGAAAAATGTACTTAAAACGCTGAAATATATTTTAATATTTAATGATAAACATCTCATATGGCACTCACCCGGGTTGATAACGTCACACGGGAGGACAACGGTGTCATTTGTGACCACTCTGAATCTTCTTCCTTGGGAACCAAATGTCGGCAACGGATCCGGTTCCGGATTTTGAGAGGGTCTCTTGGGCGAAGCAAAACCTGTGAACAATAATTGAGTTATATTATAACTTATAATTAAAACTTATAATTTATAAGTAATAAGTCAATGGAATTCTAAGTACTGTAATCATATTATATAACATAATATTAAATCGCGTCATAACTAATGAGTTAACCTATCTGATATAGATCGCTAGTCAACAAATTTATTGCACTAAACGTATTCCATGGTTTTTCAATGTTTTTGAAAAAATTGAATGAAAACGTATATAGTACATTCAAAACGAGACATTTATTTTGCAATTTTTTTTTTTATGATGAGCAAAACATAATAATATACTAATTAATATTATTATAAATAATAATGTTGGATAATAGTATTATGTTGGGTTGGAGGTGAATATAATCAACAATGCGTTTATGGCGCAAGCAATAATATAATATATTATTTATTATAATACCTTTATTATAGTTCTCACTTCAACTAATTCGAATCCTTATTTAAAGTGCGTATTAAATGTTTAGGGGTGGACGGGGAATGTACCCACCTACCTTCTTCGTGCCGCCACTGATGAATAGTCGTTTTCTGGCGTGGAATGGAGTCAAAACAAATTTCACTGGCCCCGCATTCGGTTGTTTCCGAAGTTTATGACTTCTACTTAACTCGACTGACATTAATAATGTACATTATTGCGCAATATTATTCATTGTCACGTATCAAAAACTCATTGGTTTGTGAAGTTTTCAAAGGTATATATAATTTGATAGACTGCTGAATTTTCTGTTTATAAAAAATATATTATATTACGTATTCGCCCGAGTCCAATGCACGATCGTCTCTATGACGTATGGACCTTAATTTTCATCATGTCATGACCTCGGTATATACAAAACATGACGAAAACAATGTGCGAATGAATGGTTCGGTCTCGGGTTATTATTAAATACATGTAGGTATCGCTTATTTACCTTTCCTATATCAATATGATAGTATTGGGTATACTTATTATAGTACTTGAACGTAAATAATTTTATGTTCGCAATTTCGTGAAATTATTATTAGAATTATTAGTTATAGTAAAAATTTAAAATTTAATTTATCTCTCCGAAGAACCATTTAATGTTTGAGATCTGTAAAGGGATTGTCTGTAACTAATTAGTTCCTTTAAAGGAATATTTTAACTACGAACATTTTTTCACAAAAATACAAAATAAAAGTAAAATAATATTATTATAACGCATAAACGCCAGTGGAAAAAAATAGTGTACAAACAATAATTATACCTATTAGGCATATAATTATATTATGTTCTTTAATTATTAGGTGTGGTAGGTAAGTTAATTTAATTTTTCATCGAATATGATACATAATCAAAACTAAATGAATATTTCTAACTTGAATTTTGTTTCCTTTATTCAAATCTCTTAAACAAATGAATTCCGACTTAATCAACTATATTATACACATTTTTTTTTAAACAGATGAAATGGCCAATTCGTCTAACAACTTTTCTACATTTTTTATAATTAAAAAATAATGTCCCTAGGGCACTGTTTATTTTACCAAAAATAAATCACTTCTATGTAATATTCAAGAGTCTAACTGTAATATAATATAAATAACATCTTATTAAATTACGGCTTTCGCGTCTGATGTCTTGCTAAGTACTATCCATTTGTATTATTTGATTAGATTTTACCTACCTGTCGAATACATATATCAATTATTCCACGTGTTTAAAAAAATGGAAAATGTTTTGTAGTTTTTCAATATCGAAAACAAAACATAATATTATACTTTGATAATAATCCTCCATTTAAGGCTTTAAATACAATTTATGTAAATATAATAATGTTTTATAATGTTTAATATATAATAAAATATATTTTGCGTGCGAATCTCATTCAATATGTATATTAAATCGCGTACACTAGGTAGTAAGTTTTTAGGTTTTTGATTCATAATAACAATCATTATTCGGGAATAATAATTATTACTATGCGTTTTTTACGACGTTAAACATTTTTAATATTAATAATTATAGTAATAATTTCACGAAATTGCGAACATAAAATTATTTACGTTTAAGCAAGGAAATAATATTGTGAATGCAAAAAAAAAATTTTAAAAACTGGCAATAATGTTCCACGCACACGCCAATGGTGTATCTCGATTGAGAGAAAAAGAGTTGGTACCATTAAACGTGTGTGTCTGTGTGTGTGTTTGTGGGTAAGTTATTTGACACCAGAAATAGCTTTAACTGGTCAGAACAGATATATTATTCACTACAAAGCAACTTCTGAGCTTATAATATGTATGTATATATGTTTATAAAAAAAAAAATGTTTTTATCTCACTTCGGTTTCACCCTGCTCGTGGTATTCTTCGGTATACGCGGTAGCGACCGGGGAGGAGAGCGAATCGGTAGCGCGGACACGAACACACAAACATTGAAAACGCTTTTATTTATCAGAAAATTGAATCCCTACGTTCTTTCGCCGTAATGATCGCCACCGCCACCGACGAGATTTATACTCTTCTCGTTCATCTTTCGCGATAGTAACAATAATAATAATGTCCTCGGGCCACCGAATATCTGCTTCGCGTGGCGTCGTAATATTTAATATAATAATATTATAATGTATTGTGTGTTGTATAGACATATATATAATTATTGTTATTATTATCATTGTAGTTATCGCTGTTCTGCCATTCCACTGTGTTGTATGTGTAGAGACCGGAAATCCATGAGAAATGATAACGCCGAAGTGTGAATTTGCGTAGGTACGACGTCACACCGACGACGACGACGTTGAAATTACAAGTGTTGTGTTTTTAAACGAATTTATTCATTTAATTATTTAAACCGGATCGAGTGCGTGCGAGCCGTGAGTATTCGTCGACTCTTTTGTGTGCGTCTGCTGCAATAATAACGTTCGGGCACAGTAAAATAACAAACGAGTAGACATTAATTATTACCTATCGGCTATCATACACCGTGATAATAGGTACAGTGGTATAATATTATTATTTGTTTCATCAATCTTCAAAAATTGACTTTTACTACTCGTCTCCCGAAACTACGTGCTTGAAGTTTGCCTCCCTCCATGACCAATTTATTTTAAAGGTATGTACCTACTCATTTTGTAAATATTCACAAATCAGTTATTAGAATTTTCAAATAATTTCTTAGCCCAGTATAAAAACATAAGACAGGGGGTGCCAACCTCACGCAGCACCCTCCCCCATATGAGCTACGAATTTCTAAATTCTACTAACATTTTGCAAATAATTTTTAATATTTCATATCGGTTTTCAAAATGTACAAATCATTTCCCATGAACATTGGCATTTGATATAAAAATTTGGACGGTTAATGGCGTCCAATATCAATGATATCAGCGAGCCAATTGAAGATGCTCACCGAGTTGCCCAATCTCTTATAACATTGGATCTAGCCGTTATAGTTGGACAGTCGTACTCATCACGTAAGTGTTTGGTATACAGTATACCTAATGCAGGTAAGTTTCCTCTGTGAATAATATACAGTTAAATCGCTTTCTACTCGTGGCCATTGGATGCGACTTTCGGGATGCCGTATTATGCCAAACCCGTATTTTGGTGCACAAGCGGGCGATTAATTTCTCGATATTTCCAGTGTAGTGGAATTCGATCAAAATTAAAATAATTATGTAACGATAAACAAAATAACGGATTTTATTACTGATATATCACACGGTAGCTATACCTACCTGGAACTTTTGAAAAGAAAATGAATAAATCTATGTAACCCATCTTGCAACCCCAAACGCCTTATAATACACATAGCTATACCTACGTATTATGTAGGATATAATGCTGCGACGATAGCGAAAACTTTATGGTGAATACTTTTCTTGACAAAGAAGTTTTTAGTGACCTTCGCTCATTGATCGGTAGTTTTAAAAGTTTCTTGGTTGGAAATTCGTTAAAAGCATATTTACACACGCTGGTACGCGTTGGAAGTTACGGAAACTATAATGAAACCATGGCCTTCTAATTAAACCATGATTTTGGCGCAGACGGCTGTGTAACTAACGAGCGACGAATGTTTAAGCCCCGGCCACTTTACCACCCCGCTGTGGCCGCGTTTAAAGGTTGCAAACGATCGCATTTTGATTTATTTTGCATAATATTAAACGTATTATTTGGAAAATATGTATCGTGCACGTGTTTGATCGCTGAATCCTTTTGAAACAGGTGGCAAGAAGACGTATTGCTGTGGATATACGATTAAGCAGAGGTCCTGCTGAATAACAGACTGTACAACCACAGAATAATAACGCGTGAAGCTTGCATTGTCTTGAGTGATAAACTTTTTGTCGTCACGGGTCAGAGTTCGGGATGACTGAACATCCAAAATAGAATACGAAATAAAATTAAAATATGGATCTTTAATGCAATTCGAATAGGCGAAAAGACTATACTTGTTTTCCGGTCCTTTCCTTTATATCGTGACATGGATACCGTCATTTTGTTCACCGTCGCGTTCAGCTATTTCCATTCTTTTTTTAGTTCTCTACAACACACACCCTTCCACATGATGTCCCTCTTATTTTGCATTCAAATTCAGTACCGTATTATACCCTCGCAAATCGTACCTAACCAAAAGAAAATTGGAATTCTTAAAAGAGAATTTTAAACATTTAAAATACAAGAGCATTTTTATTATATTATAATATAATAGAACGTATTGATTTTTCACCGATGAAAATATTCTGTATACTACTATACAATATTGGGAAAACAAAAGTCAACCTCCTGCGGGGTTCATCGTCGAAAAGAAATCGAATGAGTATAATAGTTATAAGCGATTAATGGTCCGCACGTTGACTACGCATTTTTCTCTGTAATAAAATTATACACTATGACTCTCATTAAATGTTAACCATCCTTATATTTTGTTTATTGCGGAAACATAATGATGGTGAACGAAGGAGTTTTGCATCTGACATTTATTAACGATTAAACACGACGACGATAAATCATTAAATGCAAATAAAACTCTAGATTTTCATTTCTTTTAATTAGTGTTAACGTTGGTACGTTTTCTTTTTAAGGCCGAGACATTTTTGGGCGTATTACTTAGCGCATTCAGACTTTTTCCAACGCAAATACGCGCCTGCATAAGGACCTCTGGAAACGTAGCTGGTAAATGTGATGTAATTAAGTATTCAGATTTTTTTTTTTTTGTTTTTTCACTTTTTTTTTATCCCATTTCCCACGGGTTAATTTATTATCGTTATTTTTGCTGCAGTATAATATATATAAAATAAAAATAATAATAAAAAAAAAAGCGGCTAATGGTGAACATTGTCTTTACGCGCAGGATGAAATGACGCTTATAAATTTACAAGAAAACGAGGGCTGTCTCGTGCAGGCCACACCGGTGGATATGGCGGTTCTGTACTATTTTACGCAATAATTTTTGACTTTTTTTCACCGCGTATAGTCTTAAACACGGGAATTTTACGGGCTGGAAAAATATCTTAAAAAAAATATAATAATATATATAAAATAATAATCGAAAACGGAAGCGATTCCGCAACAATAGCGCGGGCTTACCGAAATATAGATGTTATGTATACAATGAAATAGTCCACACGACAACTTTATTATCAACCAAACAATCACAGTGCATCTTAATAATTGTATTGTATCTATATTATTATTTTTATGGCGGCGGCGGTGCACCCGTGCATGATTTTTTTTATGTATACCAAAGTTATTTTTTCCGACTTCATTTAAAAATTATTTATATTGATCCACCGAGGCTCGAACTTAATTCACAGCGTTATGACAATGAATACGTTTTTGATTGATTTTATTTGTCATCGGCTGCATGCAGTCTCCATTATCGGATAAATCAAATAATACTGAGCAACATGTACGTACAATGACCGATTTGTATATTATCAGTCACGCAGATTTATATAATTTAAATCACATTAAATAATAAACGTATTTTAATATTACATGCTAGGTCGATTGATCTACAAGATATAATCCCGTGACTATCAGGCTATATATTATAGACGATTACTTAATATACTCTTCGAGACCGATTTGAAAGCTCTAAAGTGGGTAAATCTAGTATGGCGGTTAAACGTATATTATGAGTGCCATGCCGTTTATAAGTGGCGTTTATTTTCAAAAACCAGTTGAAGACAATTTTCTCCAAAGACCAAAATACGTGTAATTTAGAAATTAAATTTTTAATATCTTTACATACCGTACAATATTGTACGGTAGGGACAGGACACTTGGGTTATTGGAGAAAAAACAATTTTTAAAATATTTAGGCACCTACCTACTTTTAACGTTTGAATTATTTATTTTTTAGAAATATTTTGAAAAATCTGTAAAATTATATTACCACTATACCTAGCTGTGTATTTGCTTTTTAATATTCTCAAAACACCATTCAGTCGGAAATTCTCGAATTTCGACGCGCACGTCAGACCGAAACGTCTTACGATTTTTTTTCTGATGATTATTTTATTCATTTCCACTTGCTCTCGTGCCATCGAGCATAGTGTTGTCAAGCCGTTGATGTCTAAAACCGGAATAATCTCAAAACTGTAAAGGTACCCATGTATTATATACTAACACGTCACTACCATGACTATCACTCATCAGTGGCCAATAGGTTTTTGGATTGCATTATACATTGCAGCGACTCATCTGGGTAATATAATATGGATTTCTGAAGCTAACGCCAATGACGACACTTCGAGTTCGTCTATAATGGTGTACGGCGGTCGAAACACTTATCGGTTCTACAAACAGATATCTTTTTGCCACCGTCGTCGTACTGTTAAATAATTTAACTGATGTGTTCACTTTTGCTCGGCCATCGCCAAAGTTTTATCCTTCGCGGCGGAACGTTGGAAAAACTGTCACCTTCCGCCATGACATTATTATTATACAGGAAAAGTCCGATCGTATTAGGCAAAACATAGTTCTGCTCGTTTCCTCTCTGCAATATCGTGTACGGAAAAACTTTGAGGAAATTAAATCAGACACGGGCGGACTAACGAATCGCAGTGCGGTATGACGAGACAAGGGTACTGACGAACCCCACGATAGTATAAATAATATTATCTCTGTTCGTTTTTATTTATTTTCATATTTTCGCATATCAGCAAATATTTATGAAACCAATATGATACGCAGTCGTATATAATAATGTACAGGTTAATTTATTTTTATTGATTGAACGTATTACCTTTTTGAAAAATGTGAGTATCACGCGATTTTAATCGTTTATACGTGGCCCTTATTTTATTTCTTCATCCTTGTATTATTTTATACCTATATCATGTTTGTTGGTTAATCTGTCAATCAAATATTAATTTTTAAATATATATTTTCAATTGCATAATCTGAAACAGAATACTTTTGTGAGACTGCTGACTGTGTAACTACATTCTACATCGATTTATAGTATTAGACCAATATAAAGTTTTATATCAATAAGAATTTTAAGCTTAGACGAGCTTGTGTACTAAAAACAATTTTTGTCGGTGCTTAAGCGTCTATAATATTTTTAGACGAATTATTGTGACTGCAGTTCAGACACGTGTGCCATCAGCTACTATTAAAAAAAATTTCCCAGAACAAAATATAAAAACGATATTGCTCCGATCAAATAATATATTATTATGTTTTTTTTTTTATCTCGGTGGTTGAATTGTAGCTAATGAATGGGAGTTTATTTTTTGAATGACGATCGATATTCGTCCGTATGGAGAAAATCAATTCTAAACGTAATAATACATTTAGAACCGTTGTTGAATTGGGGGGAATAATATATAGGCACTATAGTGCGGTTTATACAGAAAATCGAATCAAATCGCAGAAAACATGTTAGACGAGTGATTGTGCATGTGCGTATGTGCGTGTGTGTGTGTGAGTGTGAGAGAGAGGGTGGCAGAGAGAGACAGTGAGAGAAAAAGAGAGACTATTTTTTCTTATTTCTGTACATCGAGTAAAATTTTCAAAGCGCTCGATGTTTGGATTATATTATTTAAACAAACGTATATCGCAGCTTTGTGTGTATTGAAAACGACGTCTATTGTTAGTCGTGGCCCCAACATCTTACACGAAAGTTTTGGTTTGCTGTTGGAAGGAGAGTGCCAATTGTTCAACAATGACATTTTGGTCGGCGTGAAAAATTCGGCCATAGACAACAAACGCACTGTACCGGAGAAACTAGTATTTTGTTTTCTTCTTAACAGTCGAAACAAGGGTCTGGTTTTTATCATATTTTATGTTATTACAAATCAGAACTTACTATACGCGAGTAAAATGTATAGTGATAATAAAAACACGATTTGATCGATTGTATATAGAAGCTTTAACATTGTGTGGCGCCGCTGATAGTTTAAAAATCGATAAAAATTAAAAATCATTTTAAGGACTCGATATATTATAATAATACAAAATGACAATAGGTAAAGTACGTCAGTAACATAATATCTATGTCTTAGGTACAATAATACTGTATACGGTCCACTAAATAGAGCATCGTTCCTTTTTTGTGCAGCATTTGTACATCGACTTAATGTGTGCCTATACGATATTGAGATTATATTATTATTATAACAATTTTTTAACAAGTTAGCGCATAAATTATGTTTGTGTATTGGAGTAGGTAATTCTGTTATAAATAACACTATATCTAAATTTCTCATAAGGAATGTATTAATTACCTTACCGTAAAGGTAAATGGAATTCATATTATCTCGTCTCTGTGAATATTATGTAAATACCACAGTATTCTGTCGAGTTCTTTTCCTCTGTGAAATTCCTAAAGCCTTGGTAAATATAATGTCGTATAGCACGGACTCAATGATAATATAAAATTGGAATGGAGAAAATTTATATTTTCTCTAAAATGGTTGCATTATAAACGGCAATTTAACCGTATACTAATTTGTAAAAAATGTCAAACGATAATAATTAATATAGGTACCTACCTACTACGACCAGCTATTTGTTGTAATAATACTTAATTTAAAACCACCACCGAGAATTGTTCGAAGTTTTCTACAATACGTGTATACATACAAAATGTGAGTGTGTAACATGTTTCTGTAACTCTATACGCAGTACGCACAATGTATTTATATATATATATGTATACAATGTCACGCAAAGATAGTGTCTACAATATTTTCTCGTACAATTTCCATTTTCGAGACGCGTATGATTAGTAGCCATCGGCGTTGAATGTATGAATATAATAACTGTATCTAAATTGAGTCTATATTTTGGATTGGAATTGTGAAGAAAACTTTATTTCGGTCTTCTTCTTCGGTTCTCGGAACGAGTCAACGCGAACTTGAATTCACATGACATGTATTATAATATTATAATACATACAGAGTGATTCACCTCTTTTTCTTCAATAATGCAGTTATTCGAAATCTAATTTTCTGAATTCTTAAATGATAATATACTTCAAGACCATTTTATTATTTTTAAATTCTTGAGATTTTTTTGTACTACTTAAGGATATTGTATTGCGGAGATACATACGCTTCTGTTATTCAAATGAGAATCTTTTCTTTTTCCACTTTTAATTATTTAGTAGATAATTTTTTTGAACATTTTGACTATCAGGATCGATATTTTAACGAGTAAGCTTTTAGTTATTGCACTTTGTTTACTAATAAAATGTATATTAATCTAAGAACTAAAGGATAATAGGATAATGATTTAAAGTAAAATATGGGATTTATGATTTTAAAAACAGAAGCTTATATCACCCCAGCACTTTCCATAATATATAGTACGAACAAATTCAACAATTTTAAAAATATTATAGTCTTTGAGTAAGCACCTATAAATTTAAATATTTCAAAAATCATAATTTGAATAAATTCGTTATTAAAGGAAAAAAATATGGGAGAGACCATGGTCGGTGAGTAACCCTGTATAGGCTATTATAGTACCGACTACCAAAGTATACGAATTCTCTAAAATCAACAGACTATAGGTATAATATAACATACCTATCTATATATAATATATATATATTATGTGTTATAAATTATAATATTTCTGATGCAGCTATATATAATAAGAACACTCGCGTCGTCGTCATACCGATATACAAGTTACGCGGTGTCGATGTAAAGTTAAGTTTTTTTTTTTTTATAAACATACGTAGAATAATAAATCCCGTTGGATCCATTATGGAAATGCTGTAGCAGAAGGGACATAACCTGCAGGCATAAATCGTACAATAGAAAAAAAAAAACAACCGAAGTCGGGTTGGGAAAAAAACCTAACACTTTCGCATAAACATCAAGCTATATACGTTTTCGGCGTTTTGTTATGTCATGTTTTTTTTAATACATAAATATTTTCTTAGCCAAAAATATCTTTTAGACCTTTTCGGTAGGGTAGGGCCGTTCGGTTGGGGAAAAAAATAGTTTATATTATTATATATGTTTGGACGAAATTGTTGAAATCGGAGAGAGATAATCGCACCAGATCTATAGTAATAATAACAGTATAGACCGGAAGCGTTACAAACGGCCGAAAAGCAACAGATATTATTGCAATGAATTTAAATGCGTTTGTAAATATTTTACAATATAATGAATACGAAATGTCTAGCAAAACGAATTGCAAAAGGCTCGCAACTGGACACGGTATCTAAAGAAATATACCAGTGGACAAAACTAGAATAAAAATATAATAAATATTAGATGGGTTTAAAACTACTACACTATAATTTTCAAAACAGTCGCCCGTCGTTCGCCTTACATAAACGTCAGAATCTATACAGTTACCTATAATTTATAATAAAAGCAAACAACGTAAATATAATTGAGTAACTGATATAATAATATTATGTTATTCTTCGATAATAATTATTAAGACATTCGCAAAAAATTCCATTGTGTACGGAAATAACTTGAAATCAATAATAATATTGTTTTGGAATTATGGCGTGTCTATAACAATATGAGACAGAGATCAACCCGACGTTGATCAAAACTGTCACGATCAGCAAATCCTAATCTGAAATTGTGTTCAACATTTTTTAATAATATTATTGCAATGAGTATATATTACAGGGTCAGAGTGTATCTATATTATACGATTTTTCTAAGAAAATTTGATATTATAAACGCGAAAGATGGGTCGACAGACATTGTGTAGTGATTTTTAAACGGAATTTAAATAACTAGTTCAATGGAATTTAACGTAATTTGCGGTAGTGACAACCTAACATATCGTGAATGTATTCAAATCTAAAGGTTTAAGTTTTTCGATTTTGTTTAATTTCCAATATTATAGTATAAAAACTCTTAAAATTGAGTGTTTGATTTTCAATCCATGAACATATATTTGTTATTATTTTCTACACAACAATACAATGATAAAGGTAATGTCAAATGATAATAAAAATAAATACCATAAAAGAGGATTAATTTCAGAAGAAAATATTACTTTTTAGGTAGGTTCTTATCAAATTTATTAGTTATGGTCTGTTTTCATTAAAAGTTGGTATTTATGAACTACGAGTACTTGACCCATATTAAACTTTTAATTTATTTTCTATTCCGATAAATCATTATTAATTGGATAATATCTCGGAAAACACATAATCGTCAAAAGAAGTACTGGAGGTAGTAACTGTACAAATAAATTTCTTGTCTGTATGCGATAAGTAGTACATTTAATAGTATTATAAATTAAATAAACAAATAATAATATAAATAAATATTTATTATCATTAGTAACAGTTCTTGGTATAACTATCGTTGAAACTCGTGTTTTAATAATCTCAAATAGTTATTACGATATTATGTACATATAATTATAGCTGTCGGATGTATCAGTAATAAGCTACACATCCAACAAATTTCAAACTCAACTTGTTATTGAAAATCAGATTAATTTTTTTCTCAAATTTAGGAATGCAAAATCGTTATCCAATAATAGTTAATTTCAAATATAAATCGTTAGTACTTACCATAATTACATATAAGAACTTTATAAAACTTGTTAAGACTTATTAAAACACATTGTTATACCTAGCTATGTTACTAATATTATTATAATATGTATTTTGAAATTTCTAATTTCTCAATTTCTAAATCCTTTTGCATATTACAATAACAGTTTTAACCATTTCAACCTTTTTTTTAATAATTATTATAGCTATTATAAGTCCGCGCACTATAGTTTATGTATTAAATTAATATTTTTGGTAAATTTTGTTTTAAAACAATGCCAGATTTATAAATGGTCAATGCCATAGTATATGAATTCCATTGTGTTATTATTATAATAATTATTTTTTGTAACAATTTCAATTAAATGTTATCGAGTTTTTCTATGGAATTTATTTAATTCACTACAAGTAAAGACAGTGGCAGTACAGAACCAATTTAATAATAACGTGAATCGTTTACTTAATAATTAAAAACCAAAATTGTAATTTTATACTTAACATATTATTACTATAGTCCAGACATGTTAAAATAGACAATGCAATGGAATAATTTCTATTCTAGTTTAGGTTACGTCTTATTTACTGTCCGTTGTGTATATTTTAAGTTTGGGCTTATACTTAATATAATGCTCAGTATCATGTACAGTTTTTATTTTTTTTAACATTTCAATACAAAAATATTTTTCATGATACGAAAACTATATTTTTACAAAAACCAAATTCTATACTATTTTTCTAGCCTTCTAAAATATTATATTATTAATATTTAGTGCGTTTTCGAACGTTAGTGTTGGCGTACATCGGCTGTGTTTCTGAAAAAACACACATAAAAGTTAGTTTGGTTGCCTACATTGATTCCGTGTGCGGTGTGCACAAACACTAAAATATCACAATGATATTATTATAACATTTTTATTGTTGGTAAAAACCACGTTTTTCGTCATTTCCGAACAGAAATTGATATTTGAAACGCTGAATGTGTCATGACAGTTTTTATTTAAAATACTATTACGATACTATTATTTTTCTGTCATTGTTTTACTCGTGCACCGAGGCTTAAGCCAGCAAAATATTTTTCGTTAAAAACGCCCAAAATTATTGTGTCGGACGTATTGTGTACTTATATGTTCATGTATAATAATATAGTAATACGATTTTGCTGCCCGTTGGTCGTATACTGTCTAATTTCATACGTTGTCGCCAAAACGTTACAGCTGACGTCGAGACCAATTTCTATTCATTTAGAACGACTTGTTTTCACTTGTGTTTTAAATTTTACCAAATACGATTTCCGGCGTTGTTGGTTTTCGAACACATAATATATATTGATAAGACGGCAGATTTCGTTCAGTTTAATATTTATTTATTTATTCGATAAAAACTGTGAAGCCACAAACACCAATTCAATGTCATTGGATAACATAATATATATTATTTTGTTATAATAAAAATTACCAATGATGAAAAACTAAACCCAAAATATCAGCATTTTTTTTTTCAACCAATTCCTATGGAAAAAAATCCACAACAATGTGCCTATAAGGCCTTATAATGTAATTCATTTTTTTATTTAGTATATGGTTGTAAATGTTAACAATATGAAACACGTTCCCTTTTTAATATACGAAACGTTCAAATAATATATATTTTTCGAATAATGGGTTTCTTTTTTTTCATATGATATATCCCGATGCTTTTCATGTAAAAATGATGTATTTTCCTTTTTTTTGTGTGACAATCATTGACCGGAAAAACCGTACAGATGATAATTTAGTAGCTGTATAATTTAATTGAAGCGATTTCCAAACTTTTTCTTTAGTTATACACATGCGTGTGTTTTATTTCATTTAGTGCGTTTCATTTTACTAAGCAAATCTTAATGCGATAAGTTTTTCAATTTATTTACAATATCTGTATACAATTTAATAAATATTGGTTATGAAAAAAAAAAAAAATGATAATACTACTTTTAAACCCAAAATGTGAAAAATATATTTAAATCGTTTATCGTTTTATTTTAATAATAATTTAAGATAATACGCAGTGCGAATTATTTATTTGCAGTTGGCTCTATTAATGGTTTTTTTATCTCTTTCACAACCGTTGAACAAAAAATGAGTTTCATTTCAGCTTGAGACACTTAAGTGGACACAAAATATGATAAATTAAAGTGGTACCTAAAATCATCGATATTATCGAATATTTTTCACTAAATCATCGATCAAAACTATCACAGCACTTTGAACTTGAAATTGATTTTGTTCGATGGTAATTAATTGAAGGAATATTAGAAAAAAATTAATGCGATTTAATGATTTAGTGTAGGTATACTCATAATATATAATATGGGTTACTCGTATTTGTAGTTTTTTCAAACGTTTCAATCTTTTCGAAGTAGTGTTGCTTCATCCACGTCATTCAGTCAATTTTGTATGTTCAAATCAAACAATTTACTTAAGATTTTTAATTTTATAGATTTTAAATTGTAAATTTCATTCGTTTTTAATGAAAAATAAACGTTTTAATCTTACCTACTTATGTTTAAATTTGAAAATCGTATTCGCTATATTATTTGCGTTACAATACGAGCAATATTACTATGTCGCTTAGACATTCAGTGAAATATGTCAAAAATATTTTCCTTATTTTTTTGTTACTCTATTATAATCTAGGCACCCACGTAAACATATATATAGTCGCAACTGAACCCGCGTATTATCCAAATCGTTTTGTTTGAATGAAAATATGATTTATCTGGCTTTTAAGCTGTAAATAATAACACGACACTGTCTTCGGTGAGCGAAGCGAGACGAGTGATGCTAAATAATCGTCAGTGCCAAAATACCACCAACACTATATTTTATCGTCTGCGCGATGTGCAGAGGTGCGAAAGAAGCGTGACGGCTGTGCAACGCCCAATCATCGTTTCTGTGCGCTATTATTTTCGTTCAAGTGCATATTATTATACTATAGCTAGGTAGGTATATGTGTATAACTCACTGCGATAATAATATTGCTGCAGTAATTTTAGTAAATTATTTTTTTACAAAAAAAAAAAAAGCCACGCTACAGTATCAACGCGATACCATGTAATATATTTTTCTTCCTCCGCAGAGCAATAATTATTATAAATATATATACATAAGGAGGTACTGTCGTCGGACATTTTTTTTATTTGCTGTGCAGTGCACTGCAGCTGTAGTTGCAGTAGTTGTAGTCGTTTGCTGCAATCAAATTCATAGTAGCAATAATAATAATAATAATATGTACCTATCAGCTTCGAATACAACAGATACTACTCGCGTCGGTAGAATCGATTGGTTTTAACAGAAATCTAATTCCCCGGAGTGACTATTACAACACAATTCGTCAATATTGACAAGTGCGTTTACTCAAAATGTTTGTTAATATTATAATTATTACGTCGGAAGAAATCATGTTTTTCTTGACGAAAATTGTCTATAGATACCTAACAGTTGTAGTTGTATAGTCATCGCAGTTGAGTAGTTTTACACTGCTTATATTACTATAGTTAAATAGAATCACATACCTACCTATATAATACCCACTGTATTTATTTTGATTGAAGTAATTGGTTTAAAACGTTTTATTCAAGTCTATCGAGTCCTACTAACTACATATACTCTGTATATAATACAGACGTTTCCTTTTTTTTATTTTCTATGCTCGCCAGTCGGGCCCGTTCACGGTTATATGGCTTTATTTTTCCACAAACGACGAAGGTCAAGTGAAATATGCTACGATATGGTAATATACACTATTAAAAAAATAAACGTTATGTCGTTATATATATCGCTGTACCACTGCAGCTTGAAACTGATACTCGCGATAATAGTGTATTGTATAATTGTTTTGACAATGCCTTAGGTGCCTATAATTTCATGTCGTGTACTCTCGTGTACCAATATAAGTCCTTACAAGGCGGCGCGGTTTAACTCGGAATGGAAAAAAAATTACTAACGTTTGGCTATGTTCGAGAAAGATTTATATGAAATTGTTCGTGTTAATTTTTTTTTTATTTTTGAAACGCGTTATATACGATTAAACGGCATACGCGTTGTAACACAACAGTGCGTTGTCGAATGTCGTTTTTCGTGTTTGTATATTATTATGTCCATAACCATTATATCACCATAGAATTTCCGAGGCTCATAAACACGATGCGAGGTTAATTCAAAGTTATTTCAAAACAGTCGGTCATGTCAAATGTATATAAGTACTTTACCGTAGGTATATATACTAGTACGTTTGTACAGTGTTCGTGGTACACACATCACAATAAAACTCGAATAAAAAATAATGTTAGGTAAAGAAAGTATTAAAGTTACGTGAGGTGCAGAGAGATAGGGGCATTAATAAAGAAAAATCATTTTCAGTAAAGTAATTTGTTGTATTTTCATAGGAATGCACTGTGTGTATACGTCATCGTCGTGTGTAATATATTTTACCGCTTGTGGTCTGAAAAGCAATAATCTCGTAAGTCGTAATACGATTCTGTTTTCTCCGCGGAAGGGTGAGAGCGGCGGTAGAGGAAACGGAAAGAGTGAGAGAGAGGGAGGGAGAGAGGGAGAGAAAGAGAGAGAGAGAGAGAGAGAGAGAGAGAGAGATAATAACGTCGAGAGGCCAAACTATATATGTTATATCACAAGCATGGAACGCTGCAGCAGGGACCGCCACCACAGACCAAAATGTAATTACGTGATAGGATTTTTGTATGGGATTATTATTATTATGCATCGATAAGGACGAAAAAGAGGAACGGCCGAGGGGAGCGGCCGCGGCGGAAAACTGGCTGGCTGAGCCCTAACCATATAATACGAGTACGCTACATATATATATATATATATATATATAATACATATTATATTATATATATACTATTTGTGGGTCGCCGTACAATAAACTTGAGATAATCGCCGTCGTCGAACGATAGACGACGACGGATCTATCTCCCCGCGTACGGAAAAGAGACACGGAGCGGGCAACGGCGAGACGTCGAGGCGGCGCGAAAGAGACGCGACCGCGCGCGGAGAAAACAAAATAAACTCGGCTTTTCCGAGTGCACCAAACCACCGCTACAAGTATATACAAAAGGTTTATAGTATTATACGTATCGTGCAGCGTTCTATATAATAATATATACGGACGGACACATAACGCTATCCGATCCGCGTGCGTATATAGGGGTGATTGCAGCAGGTTTTCCAGCGGGTGCGCTGGGCGTGGTCACCCGAACCGCCGCCGTGGCCCTTCGAAAGGATATTATTATTATATTATATTATTATCCTGCCGACGGGAGAAAAATTTGATTACGCCGAAATCGCGTGGTCGTCGGACATCCAGATGCGGACCGGACGGTATGACGTGTCATCGCGCGACAGTGCCAATATTAGTCCTCAGTCCTTATACTACCTATATAATATTATATAGTGCCCTTGTACAACAGTCATATACATAATATACGTAAACGCGGTTACTATACAATATCCGGGCCTGCAGCACCGTCGTCGTTCGATCGTGATAATAGTATACTATCATCGTAATATGATATTGTTGCGATGATCACTTACTGCGTGATGAGTGGTCGGTTTGACAGCCTGGCGCGTTATTTTCCTATTCGATTTTCGTACTTGAAAATTAACAACGTTTTCATCGAGTTTCAACAAGTACTTCCTCCGATATTATATAATATCATTTTTTACAAAATATACAAATATATTATTGCGATTTATTTTAAATAGGTTTTTTTTTTTTAACTTTTAGCACATCGAGTGCCCACATAATTTTAGCAGAATATCCCTTTCCATTGTACTTTGTTCAGTTGCGCTTTAAAATAATAATATGATTGATAGTTGATAATAATATGCTTTAATCTAAATTATTAAAAAAATATTCTGTTTCTTATTAAGAAATTAAAAATATAGATTATCATTGAGAAGTAGTAGGTGCATATTAAGCCACTGCCTAGCTACGATAAAAAAAAATCTATTATATTATTATAATATTAAAATAAATGTAGTGTTATAATTACTTTGAATTACAAAAGATTTTTTTTATTTCCTTCGGGAAAATTAGTATAGCCACAATGGATCGCCCTTCAATATACTTAGGTACTGCTGAACGATATACGATGAGCTTTCTACCGGTGGCGTGTATTTATACCGCACAACCGCGACCTGGTTAAAGCCATACTGTTTTGCGGAATAATAATAATCGTATAGATGATGATGATGATGATGATAATAAATTATAATATTATGTGACTATTGTGGAGTCGATGGCTTATTGTTTGAGATAATGTACAATAATAATAATTGTAGTAATAATATTATCTATTATCATTACAACTCGATAATATTATCACATTATCACGTGACGTATAGTATAATATTATTTAATAATATTAAAACCAGGGACTGGAACCTTACCAAAAAGAACCAGTTTTGGAACCGGAACCCTTTGAATATTGGGAACCAAAACTATAACTTATTTAAAATTTTAAAAACCAGAACCTTACCGGAACCCCTTTTTAAATTAATTTAGAAACCGGAACCCTACTTTTACTTTACAAATACTTTTACATAAGTATAAAACCAAAACGGGTATCAAATCTTTAATCTTTTTATTTTTAAAAACCGAAAAGAAACCGAATCATAAATTTTAGTTTTCCTGGGAACCGAACCGAAACCGAAATTTTAGTTTTTCTGGTAACCAAATAGGAACCGTAAAAATCATCAAGGTTCCAGCCCCTGATTAAAACGTTATATTTCGGGCAGATATTTTATCCGTCGGAATCACATATGTTTGCACGATAATAATCTGTTATAATAATATTATAATGATAATGATAATAATAATAATAATATATGATATTCTTTCGGCTATAGCGTTCCACTATTTTCATACTACGTAGTACGAACCCGACAGCGTGCCGGTATCAATAATTAAACGTTCGGCATTTTTATTGACAGCAAATTATCATGAATCATTTATAATCGGCGAACGAATAAAACACCCTGACGGCTAAACGTACCGTCCTATATACTCGACTCCAACGTGTGTTCGAAACGTTTCGGTCGCTGAATAATGTCTGTTTAACAATTAGTATCTATATTTAAATTTAATTTCCGCTAGTCGTCCGCAATCGTTTACGCGACGATAAATAATGAACTCGTCCCACCGATAAATACGCGATTGAACGCATAGGTAAATAATGGGGAGGAAAAAAAATGAAAAAAAAAACCAAAACGCTAACACATCATGCGCCGCATGCTCGCGGGCGCCAGACGCATTCGGACCGAACAATAATAGAATAATTGT
Source organism: Acyrthosiphon pisum (assembly GCF_005508785.2). NCBI lineage: Eukaryota > Metazoa > Arthropoda > Insecta > Hemiptera > Aphididae > Acyrthosiphon > Acyrthosiphon pisum. The sequence continues at coordinate 64,016,317 of NC_042493.1, read as the reverse complement.
AATTATCGACTTCTCGATGTAGGTAATAATTTATTATATTATATATTACGAGAGCGTTGTGCCGTTTCATCTTGGTCATAAAACACGTTCTATCTGTACCCAGGCGCGTAGTTTGACATTTTTAATTTTTTTTTTTTTTTTTCAGGGGAGGAGGATGTTTTTATTTTATATTAAAATATAAATTGTGGGGGTCTTTGCATACTCTATTGAAGCCATCAGTCTTCATATATTATCAGGTAAATAATATAATATGAAATAGAACCATAAAATATTTTGTAGAAATGTAAAGCACATAATATTATAACAAGTATATTTTTTTGAATAAATACGATTGGAGGGGGGGGGGTTGATTCAAAATCCAAAACACCCCTACGACTATGCCAATGTGGCTGTAGTATAAAGTACGTATATAGAATTACCGGTCGGCAAGCGGCGGCTCTCCGGACGGTATTTTAATAATATACGTTAATAATAATTTGATAAACTCATCATCATAGACGCGTGCGTGTACCTATACGTATATATATATATATATATATATCCATTATATTATTATATAGACACGCGGTATATCGTCGTCGCCGACTTGCATACTAATCTTGAGTTGAATAATACAGATAGGCACCTACCAATATAATATTATTATGTTCAACTTCGTCGTAATAAAACATAAAAGGACGCATCAAATGCATTAACATAAACGTGTGCGCGTCTCCGATAACCACTTTCAACTGCACTTTGTCAGTAGACGGGTACTTGGTGTATTATACGCGCAAACCCCGCACCCCCTTGTGCGCACACGAAGGGGTTGGTGTGGTAGCCAGATTACCCCCCTTTCCCAATTACCTCTTTTTTTTTTCTTTCTCCTTCTGTCATATTTTTATAATAAGCACTACTTAATTGTATCATAACAATAATAATTACAGAATAATAATTATGGCTCGTTGCATATTATAATGATATTACCGCACAGTACTGCGTATATACAAAATTAAAAATATAGTTTATATTTATTCATAATATTAAATTACTTGTAAAATAAACTTTCCATAACTCAACTACCTACGCTGCTTTGTTCGCTTCGATACTCGCATTTATAATTCGAAGCTGCGTCGTGTTTTTCTATTCAAACATCGAATTTCAAAGTAGAAATGAGATTGGTTTGGTTTTGAATTATTATGGTTTGAGTGTTAATAGACTTGCGAGTTCCATCAGACACACGCGACGTGTATCGCATATGTTGCGTGCACAAACATTGTGGTTGGCATTCTCAGAAATCAAACAAATAGGTTTTCGTATAGTTTGTGCAGTGTTTTTTAGTAGAGTTATTTTTCGTAAACTTTAATGACAAAATAATAATAATATGTGGTACAACAGCTGAATTCGAGCTAGTGTTAAATTAATATAATATATATTTTAAAATATTAAATTCGTCGTTATCTGCGCTAGTCCACCCATACCTTTAATAATATTGTAAGGACATAATTTTTTTTAATCATCGATCCCCCTCCCCCACCTGAAAATTTCCTCTGCACAGCTACGACCGCGGTAGGTATATATATGACAATAATAATATATTATTATTATCATCGACGTCGTCGTCCGACCGCTGTAGCCACAGCTGCCGTTGTTGGCAGCGGACAGCTACTTTTCAGTCTGCGCCCGTATACCAGGTATACGTTAAATACCGCCGCGGTCGCGTCTCCATCTCGCAGGTGGGCCTGACAACCGAACACGACTATGGACATATTTTATGCGTTTTACATACCACCATCGTCTCGGACCGTGCGTATATATTATCATATTATAATATTATTAATATGTCGCGTGTGTTGTAGTAGTAGTGCCGACCGAGCCAACATGCGCATTACAATATTATAGGACGCGTGGCGTCATATTATTTTTATTATTATAAATACAAATTTCGTAGATTAACCCGGTCCCCTGTGAATAATATTAATACGAACGGGCCAACGCGTAAACTCGTATTATAAGCGCACATCAACAATACTGTTTGGGTATACCTACGATGATAATATTATATATGAAAGAGGTGGCCCACCTGTACATAAATCAGTGCCCATAACCGTTCCGCGAGCACGGCCGCCGCGGGGGGGCGCTCGGTTTTTTGATATTTTACAGGAGCTATTAATCAAACGATACCGAGGCGTATCCTTTAAGGACGCGCGCGTTTTCTTCACGACGATGCGTATACGCGCCGCGGTCGCCGCCGCCCACCGCCCGGTCGCCGGACGAAAATGATTACTGAATCCACAGAGATGACAAATTGCCAGTGGGAAGTGCACGTATAATGTGTGTGTGCGTGTGTGTGTGTATCGTATGGTATGGTATTGTAACACACCAGTGGATGTTATATTGTCGTCGAGAACCAGCTCAGGCTGTGTGTGTGTGTGTTGTCAGGGGAGGGGGGTGGGTGGGTCGGAGATGATTGTATCATGTTAATGCGACGGCATTATAATAATACGTCGTTGTGTCCCTCGTATTATATACCTGTATCTATATATATATCACATACGCGCAGGTGGAAATATAAATATATAAATGAAAAGAACGCGGCGTGAACTATGAATAAAAAAAAAATTAAATAGTTATAATAATAATAACTACCAAAATGCATTTAAATAACATTTATTCACGTCCGCAGTATACAAACGCATACAAACACGTAAATAAGCGTGAAACGGACGTCTGTATACAAATGTCTAAATATTATAGTGACTGGTCGTCGAAACGATGACAAATCGGCGTGTATTTAAACGGTTTTTTTTGTTTTGTCTTCGTTGTCTTGAGATTATTATAACATACATATAGGTACTATATAGGTACTATCGGCAAGAAGATATCATTATCCACGATGTGTATACGCGAGTTGACTCGATATCGATACAAATACCCGCTGGACCTCTGCGAATGTAGATTTTTTTTAATTAATTAAACAGAAAAAAAGGTGTTTTTTTTTTATAATTATTATAATTTTTATGGCAAATATCATTCTATTACCACTACTCTACGACATCCACAACCAGTTTTTTTAAATTCTATATTTTTTCGTAACTATCATACCATACACATGATTTTATGCTTTTTAGGTAAAAACTATCACAGTGTTACAAATCGGGATGAGTAAACGACAAGATTATTATCCAATAAGTGATAGTACGAATTTTCGTCACGGAGAACTGTAAAATAGTGAAGATTTCTTCAGTAATAGTTATCACTGAGTCGGGAAAATAATTTTAAAAGAGATTTCGTCAGTGAATCAAGAGGTAATCAACTTGATTATTTTATCATATTTGAATATTTATATTTTGTCAAAAAAATATTACATTTTTTTTTTCTACTTGAAATGTTTAAGCAAAACCAACATTTTAAAATAAAGCGTTGAAGTTCAATTCTGGAACAATTATTGGCCGTCCCGAAATATTTTATTGGGACTCTGCACCTGGAAATATGCCAACCGTACCATATAACGAGCATAGAGTGAGTCCAGTTTTAAAAATTGTTCAATTTTAATTGAACGATAGTGTGTTCATAAACTTATAGCTGATATTTTTGGTAAATCCTAATATCCATATATTATAATTATAACAATAATTCGTAATTTTATTCATCGTGTAAGATAATGATTGTAGATTTATGGACATATATTTAATTTTAGATCAATCGAATAAAATTTAAATTTATGCACAATTTTAATTCAATCTTCTTATCAAACAACCAAAATATTTAAAACAATCAATTAAAAAAAAATAAATACATTCCTAAAGGACAATATCAGACATTTATGTCATGAATATGTCATATTTTAAAAATCAATCAAAATTAAATTTTTTATGTTTTCATCAAAAGAAAAAAAGAGTACAGATCACAATTATTTTAAAACGACCACATTATTGAAAATAACTTAATGTAACATTTTAAAATAAAGATCAAATTGTGTGCATAATTCGGCTAGATCACCCCTTCGTGGTGCACCCAGGGGAATGTAGCTTGTTTCAACTGGTACGGACATATTACAATGAACTGAGTAAGATAAAAATAATTTTCAGTTTGGAACGCATACACTACAGGTCATATATTTTTTACAGAAGCACTCTGAACATTATCCAGGTATCATAATTTTAGGACGCACTCGGAAGATCCCCCGTAGGACGATCTCCGAATACAACTACAATGATTGTGGGAAAACGGTATAGTAATGAATATTTCCCTACGGTAATAACCGTGACCACGGTAATGTGGCGTGTATAATATACCATCAGGTACGAGGCGAGTGCGTGCCATGCAACTATCAAATGAAAATAGATGGCTTCTAATGGATCACATATTGCAGGACGATTGGTTTGTATGTCGCGATATAAAAATATATACTTTTCCCGAATGAACTCGATAAATGCAAACGTAGTTCGTCTGGAGGGAATACAATTATATAATATTATATTATGTATATTATCATAAAAGGATCGATGATAACGATTAATACTATATATATTATTAAAAAAAACGAAATTCGGGTGGTGGACGCGCGGGTCGCCAACAAAAAACAAAAACTGAAAAAAAAAACGTTTAATCGCAAACGCACCAGTTATCGAAAGAGACAGCTGCTAGAGAAAAACGCGTTGATCGAATTTTTTTCTATGCGTTTTTCCCGTTCGGTTCCAAAAGTCGTTCGGTATAATACTATTAAAAGGAAAGTTATTATAATTATTCAGTCGTTCAGTTTTTCAAACAAGAAATTCCGTCTTAAACCATCTGTAAGTGAATTAGCTTCTATATTTGTATTTTATGTATTAAGTAATTATGATGGTTTTTAGACGATAAAAACTATGTACCTACGTTATTATTCACGAACGCTTGGCCACGTTTTATATTATGATACTATGTTACCATTAACTTGAGCGAAAAATAAATATAAAATTTAGGATAGAGGAAACGAAAAAATGTGTACTTTAATCTTCTTAATATGTTGAATTATATATGGTTTAGAAACTTGAGAGCAAACAATTAATATTTTATTTTTTCATTTATATTATTATATTTATATCCCATAAACATTGTCTGTACAGCTTACCGATGAAAGGTTTATCCGAGCCAACTACTTCGTTTCTAGTAGATACATCACACACACAAAAAAAAATAAAATAAAATACGGGCGCATTGGATTTTCGCAGAGTATTTGATATTTTCTCATTGAGCGCTTCGAACCCTTTGAATACGTTCCATCATCGTTAGATAATCGATTTTCATTCGCAGATAACTTAAAAGCATTTATTTGATGGAAATTACTGTGCGTCGTCATAAAGGAACGCAGCCGCCGCGTGTATGGAATAACGTTTTTACGTATTCTGTCGATGATAATATCGCCGTCTCTCTTTCCTGAGGGAACCAAAGGGTTCTCTTAGCTATGCAAACATATAAATAATAATAATACAAAAAAAAAACATGAGGTTGTGTAGTGTGTACACGATAGTAGATTAAATAGATGAAAGCGTATCGAGCTGAACATCATATTTTTGAATAAAAGTGTTTTTCATAAGTCGTTACTCATTAAGGTGGAAATAATACAATATTTATGTAGGTACTGCGTTGAGTGGTAGTAACTGATATAATATTGGCAGTTTACTTAAATATTCCAATATATATATCACTATATCAGAAATTTTACTGCTCAAGTTTTACATTTATATAAAAAACGAGTGAGGAATTTACGAAAGAAATAGAAATTATTATAGTATACCTGGGTACATAAAATGCGCAAGATTATATTTTACTATCATTATTCAATAATATAGTAATATTATAACCAATATCCAATTTTTCGATATTTTTCAGCCAATTTATATATCGATAATTTCCATTTTGTTAATAATAATTACACATATTATAGTACACGCGTGATGTAAGGTATTGTGTATATAAATTGATGTAATGATTATACGGAAGGCCAAACACAACTGATATTCAGAGACGATGTACATCGTACTCAAAAGCTATTCACTACAGTAAAAGGAAATAGATGAAACACGTTTATAACATCCATCCCTCTCCGTTAAAAGGGGTATTTTATCGGTTCACATCCCACTCTCTCTATCTAATCTCCAATACCGATTACGGCATATTATACAACATCAATTATTTTTATTATTATTACTGGGCTTGGCACATCTATACATATAGTTATAAAACTACATGGTTCAGATTTACGAACCCCTAAAAACCACTGTTAATAACAACAGATGGTATCATCTCATTTGCTTTTTGTGTATTAATTATTATGACTGTATCAAAACCTTTTCGATTTCGTAAACGACTTCCATAAAATCAAACCGTTTTTGTAGAGGGTTTCAAGAAAATAAATTGCATCGAAATATACGACGTGGTTGTTTTGGGGCATATACATCCGTTTATATATGAACATTTCATTTGGTAAAAGTCGGAAATTTATGATAATGGTAAATATACATGTTTTGATCGTCACGAAAAAAGTTTGTTTACATAGTCAGCTTTTAAAAAAATAATACTACACGTATAATTATAGGTATATTTGTCGAACAGATATATAAAAGTAGAAAAGGACACGTTCGAAGTATAAACAATGAATTGTGTAAAGAAACTTCAATAATACATGTGGTAGCCGATTCTCGAGGGACTACTACTGTCCACCACCTACACTCTTTAATATATATTTGAACCAAATAAATTATTAGAATACACACGGACAACTAGCAGTTTGTTTTGCAGACGATGCAGGATTGTTGTTAAAGGCCAGATCTGGGACGCAAAGTTCGGTATCGTTTACTATACATACCGGCTTGAGAAAAATCCCAAAATACCATACTTTCGTAAAAATAGTTTTAAAAAAACTACAAATATTAAGGTATAGAAATTTGACGTAATAATAAATGGAATGACCACATAAAACTTGTAACTTCAAAATTCTTAAAATAAAAAATGACATTTTGGCTTCTACAACATCAAAATATGTAGACATACATTCAACAAATTTATCGGATCATCGCATTACTTATTATGTTAATTAGAATAGATAATGTTTTAAATAATTATTGGTAAATTTAATTGTATAGCTTTAACATGAATTGTTGTAGTATTCAGCTACACGAGTTTACACATAATACTACATTAGGTATGTAATACCTATAATTAAAGAAATATAGAAAAAAATGTATCTATTTATTTATATTGACATTTTAAAGTTGTGCGAGAATAACGTTTTGTAGTTATTTATTAATTGTTTTACTTAATTCTTACCATGTATTTAACATTTATTTAATGGTTTTGTATTTCAAAACGTCAACTCTTACTCCTCACCTCCCCATAAACATATTCACTTGGATCCATTATCTTCTTGAAAAATAAATAAAAAATATTACAATATACTAATTTTAAAGTTTAACATTTTTAATTCTAATCGCTACATCAGTGCACTTATAATGAATAGCGATGTCTTGCGTTTATACCGATTACCGGGTATAATCATCTGAACATGCCACTGTAATGTATAATATTATGTAATATAATATATCCTACAGAAATGACTAACATTTCAGCATAATCTATCGTACAGAGAACACGAGAGTTCATTTCCACGCGATGTGTACGACTACAGACGAATGAGATATTATGTTCAGTTACACAATTTGTTTAATGGATTTAATGAGGGCGGCACAGTGAACATTAGCGATGGTATTGCGCCATACATATGGGGATCATCGCATGCCCAAAAACAATACATTAAACCGCAATAATATTTGATAAAAAAAAACCAAAAAAAGTAATAATAATATTGTATCATACATTTCACTTAATAATATTACAATAATAATAATATGCTTAAGTGTAGACGATATCGAGTTGTATAGTGATATATTCTAATAAGCCACACCGATATTGGCCCATCAATGGAGAGAGACGGAGTGAGAGAAAGAGAGAGAGAGAGAGAGAGAGAGAGAGAGAGAGAGAGAGTTTAACGAAAAACGCATTTGGCATTATATTTTGTTTGGCTTTTTTTGGCCGAAAAACGATTCAACGCAGTTTTGCCTTTTTTTTTCAACGAAGGTTATAGTCGCTATGGCGTGTCTGCCTATAATATACTGCTGCAGCCCAAGTGACCGACTATGTATACCATCGTCGTACCTATATACAGACGGCGATAATATAATAAGGGACGGGCAAAGCGCCGACACGGCGTTTTGTCACCGTCAACGGGCGGGTTCGTCGTCATCCTGCGAATGTGAGGATACACTGAATACTATATTTTATATTATTATTATTATTATTATTATTATTATTATTATTATTATCATTTTTATCTAATGTATACGCCGAACGTACCTAACTATGTATACATTATATGAAAAAGAAAACAAATCATTGCAAATAACAGCTACTACAACGGTCGACCGTGTTTTCGGTATACGGCGACAACTGCATTGCTTGTATAATGTATATATTTATTTTACAAATCGCTGTCCCGCACCGTTTGTCCGAATGAAACAAAAAAAAAAACCGAAAAACAAGAAAAAATACTAATGAAACTCGACTCGTGCAGGAGCACCACCCACCCCCCCCCCCACCATCGCACCGAAAACCATTCGGATATCATCGTAGCAGTATCCAACGCTTAAGGGTACCCTACCCTTGCTCAGAGCTCTTATGAGTATATATGTAGTATGTAGTATGTATGTATGTATATATGTGTATGTATAATGTATATATATATATATATATATATATATATAATGTGTATTTATATATATACATATATACCTCTATTGGTGATTAATCAAAAGCATCGCCATCTCTCCCTCCCTCCCAACCCATCGCAGCCTCCGAACCGGGGCATTTTATCAAAAGATTAATTATGCTGCCACAGTTAATGTTATACTATACCCGGCTATATACCCAAAAGCCTTTCCCCCGCGCCGTCCTATCGGGACGTTTATAGAATAACAATAATCCTCCCGCAAATTACTCCGGGCCGTTCGTCAAACCCGCGTGGATTAAATCAAATTAAAACGCCCATTAGTTATTTACTGAAAATACACAACTCGGGCGCGCGACCACTGTGCTCTCGGAAACACTTCGAGGCACGATGAGACATTTTCTGAACAAGACGTGGTAGAGCGGGTATAATTGTCATTATAATTTAGTACCTAGTTATTATAAGTTATAACATAGGTATAAGTAGGTATACCGTGGTAGTTTTGCGCAGGTATACCGCCCCGTTTCTGCGAATGTCAAATTCGTAGGTGATTCTTTTTTTTTTTTTATAAAAGACGCGTTTCCGAGTCGTCCGGAAAAACTCTTAAAGTTTCGCGGTTTATCCCATTTGTAGATTAAAAATCGAACACACGCAGACGTTACTTTAAACGAGTCGATTTTCTGTGTATTATAGCTATATATTATGTCGATCAAAAGTTACTGCGCGAGGGCAAACGTAAACTAAATTTTAATTAAATCTCCTCGCTACATCGTGTTTTAATAAACAGAGTTCAAATCAGAAATGCGTATCGATCGCAACGATTTTTCATTAAATTTTTCAAACACAATAAGACACCCTACTCATTGTCGACTGTTTGTCTAACTAAATTCCAACGTGTATAAGTAAATCGTAAATGAAAAATAAAAACAAATTTAACGGTCTCTAAATTGTTTGACTGTTATAATATTAATAATAAAATAGTTAATTAACATGATTTTGTTTTTTGGTTACAAAATTAAACTTTTTGTACCCTAAAATTGTTTGTAAGTATTTGTATGAGTATATAAACGAATCATCAAAAATGTATTGAGATTTACTAAATTTTAAATTGATTTATGATATAATTATACTATTAGGTATATTTTACAGTTTATAACATTTTTAAGGTAGATGAAATATTAATAAATATATATATATATATACAGTTCAATGTTTAAGACACATAAATACATATTGATATTTTATTTATATTCAAAAATACTTGTAATTATTATAGCCGCTTTTCAATAAATCGATTACTATTACGAATCTTTATGATGTATATAGTGTCATATATGATAGGTATATGCTTGTGTTTGTTTAATACAATATCAAACAAGTTTAAACTATTAAATTATTTTATTGTTTTTTTTAAAACTTTTATACAATAATAAAAATAATTGATGTACAACTTGTTTCCATTCATTTATTGAAAATAAGACCAATCGAAGTCATTTTTTATTTACTTTTTTTTTAACCACTGCGTTTTTAATATTAAACACATTTGGAAGGTTAATTTACAATGAAACTATACATACTACAATAAAATATAATTAATAGTAGCAACTTTTTTTTTCAAATTCTAGAAATGTTTACCGAAAATGTACAGTGGTTCTGTATACATAGTCACATAATTATGTGTAAGATGTTTGGTCCTTTGTTCCATCTCGGAAGACAGATGGGAAATTATAAAGACCGAACGTTTAATGTCTTTTTTCTCGCTTCCGACGGCCGTTTATGGACCAATAATCAATATAAAAGGACGATGCGTCGTGGCATTGACCAGCACCCGACGACGGATTGATTGTACGAATGAATCGCGTGAAAATAATTAATCGCAGCGATTTTCTACAGATTTGAACCGCCCACTCTGCAGTGCTTCCGGTGTCGGCCCTTGCTGAATGTTTTCGAGGCAACAATACGTATATAATATTATATTATAAGGCGTATATAGAGACAACGGTATCCGATGGATTGCCTCGAGCACATTACGCGTATCGGAGTCGTTGTCGGGGACGGGTGTGGCGACAGTTGTAAACAATTTAACACGTCACACCGTGTAGTTTTCCGACTGCTACTTACCCGACAAATCGGATTAAAATTGTCGTACAGTATCCCTTCCCGGGATTCCATATATTGATATTCTGTCGAAGATACCGCTGTGTCTGCTTTAATTATACCTAGCAGCCGCGGTTGCCGCGGTATATTCCTATATCCGGCTACCTATACTGCAATATAATACCCATCTACAACGGTGGTCGATACGCAGTTCTCATATTATAAAAATGACTGAAGTTTATACGAGCCGCGTGGCCATCGGAATTAAGTATACCTGCTCGCAGCCAACGCAAAAAGTACCTATACGTAATACGTTAATAGAGACAGTGGCGAACTCAAGTCGAGCGCAGGTTGTTTATGGCGCCGTACAGGAGGACCTATAATAATACTGCCACTGCACACATAAGCGTACCTTAGTGTCCAATTACGTTTAATTGTTGCACGCACCCTATTCGTCTTGTTTTTCGCTATTCTTCGAAACGATATCTTTATATAGGTATAACATATTATACACATGCGCACGACTCGTCGTTAATGCGCTGACACTACAGCAGCAGCAGCAAACGTCGTTCGATAAAACTCTAAACTGTTTCTCTGCGTGTGATGGAGACGATCGGTGGACTTTTATACTGATTATAGGTACGCGCGACATAATATGAAGCGAGGGTAGTTTTTTTAGTTTTGTTTTTAAAATTCCAATCCACATTCAATATTGTATCTTATAAACGATCATATATATAGTAAGATTGGCAAGAGAAACGTTTACTAAAATTCAGTTTCATACGATGATTATTATTGTTTTGAACCATGCAATAACAGGTTCACGACAAACATAATATAGCGAGTGAAATATAAATTAAAGGGAGATTAGATGTTGTACGGTAAGACGTGTTGGTAACGATTTGGTAATAATGTGTATTATATGAACCGTTGCTACATAATAATTCGTTAAGTTTTGCCGAGGCGCCGTTATACGAACGACATTATATTAAACGGGTTCCAATTTAAAGGTCACACGAATTGACTTCAACGCGTTAAGTAATGTGTCCAATATTATATTCTCCGGCGGAACGAAATTAAACGATATGGCACCGACCACGACAACGACTTTTTATGTACCTATTAGACTTCGCAGCGAAACATATGGTTCAATTGGGCAGTAAAAATGCGGATTGTGAAAAACTTGCACGACAATGCCGCTGGTCATATATATTATTACAGTAGTTGGTATCGAGTGTGTGTGTTATTCAACCTCAAACGGTTAAACGTGTATATTATTACGATTTAAGTACGTCGGGTGGCACGCAGGGTCAAGAAACATAAATGTAACGATATTATGTATAAGTATTATATAGGTACTTGAACTTATTAACTCACGTTTTGGTGTAACAGTTTTTGGACCTGAACACAGCATAAATGTCCATTTTATCGATTATTAAAATACATTGTGCGTTTTGCGATTGTTAAAATATAAATACTATTGTACGATCCGTCAACCGAACGGATATCGTTATTGAGTGGGTGCATATTTTTAAAGTGAAATATCAAATAATTCAAAAAGTTTTACCACTTGGAAGTTATACAAACAAGTACTAATAGCGAAATCATTCGATACATATACCTACGCGTATATAATTAGGTGTCGGAGATCGAAGCGATAACGATAAAAGCAATTACGTATTATCTGTTTCGAATTAGTTTTCTGAAAGTCTGAAACTTCTCAAGAGTATAACATAGTGGGGAAACGCAGTAGAAAAAAATCAGTCAGAGTCGACATTAAGCAAAGTTCTTTTGAGTAAATCCCAAGTGGGATTACATTGCTAAAAAAAATATAAAATAAACTTTATGAATAAACGATTGGTCTAATTTATTTTTGCTCAGGCCGTGCGACATATCTCGGCGGGTTTAAAACTGATTTTTTACCACCAGAATATACCAGTTTGAAAATATTCGAAATGACATTTTTCGCCGGCGGTATTGAAGCGTTTGGGGATATTTATTTACATTGTTGACCGTTTGGCGCCCATTCTGCGGCCCAGACGAAGTGATAAAGTCACGAAATAAGAGGGTGTGTATAGTTGTGTTGTGGTTTGAGAAATAGAGTTCTGACTGTCCACGGCAGACTCCGATGGCGACATATTTTGTGTAACGGCGGCAGTGAATAATGTTTCCGAGCGTTGTCACATGTTTTTGGCCACTGATCCGTTTCCGATTATTGTCGAAGCCAATTTTTTCTCGTCCATTTCCGTCAGAAAAACTGCCGTCTTATCAGTATTAAAATAGTTTGTAATATACAGAAGTTTCATGTTGCTATATTATCATGATAATATACTGATGTAGGTGGTACCATTATAATGACAATTCGCGAGAAAAGTAGGTACAAATATAATAAATTAATAATAAAATATTATAAAATAATATAAGCATGAGCATCATAATGCATTGTGCTATATTTAATCGCATTTCAATACCATCTAGTAATATTATTATATTACCTACAATAATATACGCAACTAACCACATACCACAAAAGTGAATATAATATTTTTTATATTATACTTAGATATATTTTTTTTTGTCGTACGGGAGCCGTACATTTTTTTTACATTATAATATTACAATATCATAACTGATAACCGATTTGTTTGACAGTGTCGACCGACAAAATAATATAATAATTATATTTATCACAATATAAACGCAACCAATCAAAAACATATCATTATATTGGTACACAATACAGCGTAGTATTATACCGCACTACTATGAATTATTTTTTTCTGGTTTAAACATCAAAAGCGTTTATTATATTGATTTACCCTTTAATAAGTCCGCATCGGATTACACGTAATTTTTGTGGTTATATAACAAAACGAAGTTTAAATATTTTTTTTTTTTTTATTTTCACGACTACCTATACCTACCTACTTGAAACTACAGCTCCCTGTCATTCGGTATCATTAGGCCAGTAACTCGATGATTTTTTTTTATTTTTAGTTTTATATTCATTGATCATTGATGCACGAGCGAGCGTTATTGTGCCCCCCTATTAAAGCCAGTCGAATTAAAAACAATAATAATAATAATAAGCTGCAAGCGATCGAACGCGCACGCGTCATATTATACGTTTTTCCAACTTTTCTCACAAATTTCCCGCGGAGAACCGGTCGCTGAGGTGCAAATTATTTTATCTGCAGCTAAATCACGATCGTTGTTGACGATGAAGAATTTGGGAAAACGTCTCGACGGAGAGTAACGCGTAGTCCATGTCGTGATTTGCTGCATATATTATAGGTATGTGCAGATAACGGAATATCGTAAGAGATCAAGTTATTAGGTACGAGCAATATATTTTTATAATTATGAAGAGAAAAATCAACGATTTCTGGGGAAAATACCGATATTGCAGTAATAGCGTGGTGAATCAGAAGTTTCTCGGTTTCGTAGGTAATATAATATACCAATAATATGCTCTCCATACCCCCGTCGAACCTCGTGATTATACCCTTGTTGCTACTTATTGCTGGGCATATTTTCTTTGGTCGAACGTAGCTATATAATATAAATTATATTGGACCGCTGCAGCGGGTATTCCGCATTTCCGAGACAGTTTTTTCATGAGCTGCTGTTGAAGGGTATATTATCGATTCACTTATCCCATTCAATCGAAATTATATGTTATATAATATAATATGTTACTTACCTCAACTAAGCATATCGACCGGTCCTCTGGTAACTTTTAAAATAATATTCCTCGTGCCACTAACAATCGAATTTAGACAATGAGCTCTTCACGAGGAGAATCTCTCATGTCGAACAGCTTCTATTCTTCCACCGTGTGACTTTAACCGCCGCGTGTCCTATCACTATCCGTCGCTTTTACACCTATGCTTAATATGTGGTACCTCCATCCCGTCCAGTCATCTGGTAACTTTTATAATATTATATATATTTCTCATGCCATTAAGAAACATTTAGCCGATGAGCGCAGCTCAGGCGAATCGCGTCGAACGCCAATGCCCAAATATATTTTCTTCTTCTTGCATCGTTTAACTCTAACCACCTACCTACGCGTATCTTGTAAATTGCGTGTGTAATCTCCAAGACTTATACGACTTATGCTCGTATTTTATAGTTCTTTACGGCGCCGATTTTTACGCCTGTATCTGTTTTGTAATTCGTTCCGATTGTTATGCACACAATTTATAAAATCGTACCTACTTCACTACAACTACCTACGCCCACGTTTATGTATTATATTATTAATAAAATAAAATATAAGTAGTAGACTATATAATAATAATAATTATACCCGGAGAAATGTGAGTCCAACACATTATTGTAACATATTATATCACGTTGAATGCTCTCATAATATTATTATCATGACGTATATAATGTGCACATATAGGTGCAAGACGCGTACAACGAGCACCGCCTATACAGAGGTACGCTGTCGGACCACTGGCGGTCGGGGCCGACACCGACCCGACGCTTACCGCTGCCGGGCAAACATCAATAAAACATTTTACCACAATGAAATATTATTGTTATTAAACCCGTCGTGTCGGTGCACGGTAGATCGGCGGCGATAACGCACACGGCTGTTAATAATGATAAAAAAACGAAAAAAAATCCCATCGGATATATTACGCCACTATGGACATTAATCCCGTCCCGAGATGAGTGTAATAATAATAATGATAATAATATAATATAGGCAGGAAGAGAGGAGGTGGAGGAGTGATAGCGATCGGTTTACTTTTCGCGCCCGAAACCGGATTGTCTGCGCAGCAACACTATCGCGGCCGACGCCTCCGCGGGTACATCCGAATAGCGACGACGACGTCGACGACGCGACGAAGAGATTTACATAAAACGTTTTTATTTTTTCACTCATTCATAATGACAACAGTATAATGATATCGTTTCTGGTTTATAATAGCCGTCCTTGACGCATGTCGTATGAGCTTTATACTCGTGCGCAACGTCTTTGATTATTATGCTGCATGTATCTGCGAAGCAGGGACTGAAACCTCACCGAAAAGAGCTGAAACCCTTATTTAAATTAATTTAAAAACCGAAACCTTACCGGAACCCATAATTTTATTTTACAATTTTTTTCACATAAGTATAAAACCAAAACAGGTAATACATTTTTTATTTTTTAAGAGCCGAAAAGAAACCGAAACCTAAATTTTAGTTTTTCTGGGAACCGAACCGGAACCGAAACTGAAGTTTTAGTTTTTCTTGGTACCAACAATGAACCGGAACCGCAAAAGTCACCAAGGTTCCAGTCCCTGCCGCAAATATTTCATTATAACAATAAAATATTAGGGTGGTGAACTAAACGAATTAAAAACCTCGAAAACTGCACTAGAAATCACGAAAAATGCATTGTGTAAGTGTAATAATGAATAAGTAGATATTATATTAAATTATTAAAGAATCATATAACACAATATATTAATAAATATATCTAAATTAAAAATATTTTTAACTATCTAAAGGTATTAATAATCTAGTGCGTACAGAAATCATGTAAAATATGTATGGGACGGAAATTATAAACAATAGGTAGTTCATAAAATGTGTGTAAACAATTTTAATTGACGGAATCATTAAAAATTATAGAAAAAAGAATGGAAACTAAAATTTTAAAAATTTAACTCATTAGTATATCTGGTTTAAACTTTGTAAAACTGTTAATTTTAAAGTAAGGTAAAAAATAACGCATTACTCTACAAATTCACAGCACTAAGGTTATTATAATATAATATCATAGTGAAATTGTATACATCAGTATAAAAATATATATCATTACAACCGATATTGGACGAAGTGCGACGCGTTCAGAATAACGGTTTCGGGTAAGTATGTATTTTTATTTTCAGTTAGCGAGTTCCGAACTTCTTGCCGTATTTCAAACCGATTCCGATATGTAAATTGAATTTAATGAAGGGGACACTAATGTTCGCGTGGGCCGTTTTCGATTTTATGCAAAATTATGCCACTTTAATCGACGGAGTTTAGTCAAACAGTGTTTCTTACGACCGAGGTTTGTTTTTTAGTCATAATTACATCCATGCCGTAGAAGTTTGTTGGCGTATTAACTATTAAATTTCACTGTAATTGAATACATGCTAATATCACGTGAATATAATAAATTCGTGTGTAACACGTTTGCAGGATGGGCTTTGAACACACAATAATAATAATATAACGATTTCCAAACGAGCTAATACCATCGATATCCACGCCCGTATTCCTACACCTAATAACTATAATATTATAGTATTATGTTCCACCCACGTCCTCAAACACTATCTATTAATGATAGGTACCTATAATTGTACGATATTTGATTAAGGACCGTAAGTCCTTCCACCATAATTAGAGAAATACCTGCAAATTTTCGTCTGACGCAGGATAAAATATGTAAAAAATGGCGTTCACGACTTTATTTGTACATATTGGTATATGGCGAGTTTGCAGTTGAAATGCGCAGATATTTGTACGACAGTTTTTTACAATAGCCGCCAACTTTTTCAATACCATTTCGATTTAAACTTATATATACCTGTATAGAAAAATAAAGTATACAAATATTTTAGGTATTATAATAGTTTATTTACAAAACTATAATATTATAGTATTGTATTCGAGTATGGTGACCATTAAACTGTTTAGACGCACATGCACTTTATAGTGATGGACACAATACAACGCGGAGTGCTTACTGTGAACGATCGTTAAACATATAAATAATACCGAAAATACTAATGTATATAGGTATAAGGTACAATAATAATTATAATACAACTATACTGTAAGTCGTCCTATATTATATAATCGTCACGAGTGAGTTTTAATATTATAATATCACGAGTGAACGTGCCGTGATGTATCAAAATTCGAAATCATATTTTTAGTCCTCTACTGCAACAGCATGTGCCTACAGTGTACAATGTACACACAACAATAATATATGCAAACGAGACGTTAATAATAATTAACTTTATATTTATAATTGAAAGTGAAAATACATAACGAGGTATACCTATGTGGAAAGTGAGAGATAAACGCCCACGCACACACACACACACAGACGCGGAAGAGAAATATTTAATTTAAATATATTTATATATTGAAATCTCCATAGTAAATATTGGTTCGAGTTCCGTAGACTTTTACGCATCAACAGTTTTACTTAAAATCTACTCACCGCCAAAGTCGCATATTATACTCCGCGCGACGGTATCGGTTTCGAATAGCTTAATATTATATTTTATTATTTTATATTATATATTATTTTATTCTCGATTTCGACGAAATGAAAATCCGTAAAATATATTATTATAATTTAGGTGATTCGGAATGGCGCCTGTTTTACCGCCGCCGCGGTGGCCCAAATAAATAAACAGCTGTATAGGCGCGATGATAATAATAATAACAATTTCAAATTGACTCCAATGTGCCCATTTACCGTATAAATAATATTATTATTATATTTCGGCGACTGCCACGGTGGCTGGAAACCCCGAGAAGACGGTGGTCGTAGACGCGCACATATATAGCCGTGCGGGCTGCGGTGTCGACGGGCTTATACTTCGCACGAGGGGCAGCGGTGGTGGAGTTCTCGCTAATTAAACGTTTAGTTCCTGAACGGTTGTGGCGACGGCGGGGGAGGGGGTGCGTCTTGGCGGGGCTTTCTATCTATGATATCCGCGGTGGCCAGGGGGTTGGCGGGGTTGTGGGCGAAAGGCAGCGTATAACGACGGAGGAGACCGGCGAGGAAGACTATACGGCGCGACACGGACGGGGTAATTCATAAAATATGCAAATTTCTGTTCTAAGAACGTGGGGAGATACTAACGAGATTTCGGGTGCGTCTACTGTTTTCTATTCAAACCGGCTGCAGGCTTGTGCCATTGTCAACACTGTAAATGCCCTCCGCCGCCACCACCTCACAGTCGCATTTATTTATGGGCTTAACGGGGTTGCACCGTGTGCGCCGCGCCATAGTCGAACACCTCCGCCGATCGGCAGACCTTTGAGAGAAACCACGGCGGCGGCGTTGGATAGACGCGGCGGCAAAAGAGAGGTTGACATCGAAAATCATGACAGTAATAATAATAATAATAATAATAATAATAATAGTAATAATAATAATGATAGCAATAATAATAGCATTGCGCGTACCTAGGTATATATACAATAATAATATATTATATCTATGCTCGATGGTAATAGCTATATCCCTACGGGTTCGATGACAGCGATAACGCCGATGATGATAATAACAACAGCAGCGGAAGCATCAGCCAACTACACTGCAGGACAAAGGCTCACGAGAATTTTTTCTAACAACGCCATATTGTTAATAACGTATAGGTATATATGCATCGTGATCGGTAAATTTTTATTCAACAACTTTTTTTCCTTATATTATATTATTATATGATATTGTAATCGTAATGAAAAAAAAAAAAAAAAAAACGTATCCTAATACTTCTCCAGTGCAGTTCACGAGCCCACGCCATTTGGAGTTTCCAGACGGTATTTTATAATATAGAGAAAGTTAATTTTGTTTTATGCGATATATATATATATATTCGTATCGTTGATTTACGTTTTATGTAAATCAAATAGGTAGCTGAAAATAAATGACCGTCACGTACCCATACGTATTATTAATGTTAACACACAACTCGTATCGATTTATTAATGAAACTCGATGTATATTGATCGACCAATTATATTATATTATTATAATATGTTTTTTTGCTGTTGTTATTTTCCACGCTACGACATAAAATATTGAGTATTTATTTTAATATATTCGCTAATAAAGGTAACCCAGCTCTACGTATAAAAGGTTTAGGTACGAACTGCAAAATACGGATTTATCACTATTGTCGGCCGTCGCGGTGTTTATGTTATACATATATTATACTTAAATAGGATACCTACGTTGTCCAAGAAGACATATTATATTATAGTGTTTAGCATTCGGGCGAATGAGCACATAATATTACGTATATTGTTACATTATTACACCTTGATGCTTGTAATAATTTCACGTGTAATTAGCATATGACATGCGAACAATACGATGTTTAATGTGATCCTCTTGACGGGTATATTATAATGTATGTACACTATACGTGTTGGTAATTCCTTGATAACGATAGTACTAAATAATAACAATTAAAATACAGATCACATTACACTTAAGTAATAGTACTTCCTTAGAGATTATTCGTCCAATTATTATTGTACAACTTACACTAAAGGCTACGAACTGGCCATCGCATAATCTTCTACCCAATAACCATGCCGGACATTGATCACAGTAAATATTATTATACCCTCCCTTTCATCACGTCTTTCTAATTAATTGTTCTGCTCCACACCATTATACTATAATATTTCAAATACATTTTCCCCTCTGTCGGTCTCAATGTTTCATATTATAATCAATGTTTTCCCCCATTACAGTCTCCATATTATTATTGGCTTCAACATTGAAAACATAATATAAGTTTTACGCGTTTCCTATGCCGTTCTTTTATTTTTATTTTTTCTTTACTAAATATCTACGATATAAAATAATACCTATGATAATGCTGATATTCGAAATTTGAAATACGAAAATAATCATAATATTATCTTGCGTGGTGTTGTGAATTATATAAGCCGATGTGGCAATGTAGACTATACTATGTGTGTCAATAAATTGATACGTTTTTAGTTAGTAATACAGCATTAAAGATTAGGTATTTTACACATATAGTTATAGATTATTTTCGAGAAGTTATGAAACTACATAATAATTTATTACCCTTCTATGGCTCATGTAGAAATATATTTTTACATAAACTTAGGTATCTATAATAAATTACTATTATGATTTATTTTTTAAAAAGATTCTATTCTTATTTTAATTCGTTTTTTATCAGACAGAATGTTAAGTAGCCGTAGTGCGTTTCTATATGATTTACTGTAAGCTTGCGCTTACATTTCATTGTTAAGAAATAAAATATATAGGTGTAAAAAAATGTGTTTCTTTCGTGAAAATCCAAACACGTATAAAATCCAATCGTGTAACATTGAACGATCATTATTCCATTCATTGGAATCTTTTACTTCGTTGGAAGTAAAAGATTATGTATATAAAAAAATTTCTCAAAAAAAATTTTTATTTTTGTACGATAAAAGCTATCAATTATTATAATGGCAAATGTAAAACGGCACTATCAATATGTTTCAATTTTTAAAGTCAGTAAATTACCATTACATAAAATGAAATCATGACCGTATTCATATTATCTCAAGGTAAATATTAGTACCTATGTTATTTTATCATTACATATTTTTCAAAACTATAAATCGGTATAGTTTGTTTTTATTTAATATTATAGATGCGACAAATCAAAGAAAATCAAACTTAGTTTCAACAATATAATTATTAGTATCGACGACTAATTTTTAACACGGACAATATCATGTCTATATAAATCTGTATAATACTGTATTTATAATATTTTTATATACTACCTATGTCTAGAACAAAATATTTTACTATTTATTTATTTGAACTAGGACCTAATTGTATTTATTTTATTCCTACCAGTTTACTATTTTGATTAAAATTAAAAATCAAAAAATATCGCCTTTTCAATATTTTGTGATAAATCCACCTGCACGAGAGATGTGTATAATTCTGGTATAGTCCAAGGATATCAGCCCAATTGACGAAAACCGAATAATAAAGACATAAACCCGTATTGAAATATGAATACTTGTTCAGTCGTACATAAAACCAGAATATCGTAACCGTGAAAAAACGTTCATAAATCCATTGACAAAATATTATTATTGTTATTGTTATTATTATTTTTATTATTGTTATATCTCCGTTTCGTGAGAGTCGTAAATTTTTGTTTTCGGCTTCTCGTTTCACAACGGCTACCAAAGAATTTAGTAAGATTAGAACGGGTTCACCGCAGTGGTCGACGGGAGGTGGGGTGCACAGAAGGGGGTTGGTATTTAAGTGCCGACCCGAAATGGCTAATACGATTGACAATTTATGGATAGTAAATCTGTCCAGTTTGGCCGGGTAAAAAAAAAACAGATTTTTTTCTTTTCATAATACATATACCATGCTCTTCCCGTGCACGGTAAGGCAGCAATAAGCATACAACGTTAGCCTTGCCCTTTGTTGTGTGTGCCCCACGGGTGCAGGACGACAAATTTTTATGACATTTTATTTATTTGATTTTTTTTTCTAACTATTTGGTCAGCACCGTGGTATTTGTCGGTCTTATACAATGGCCTCAACGCATTACGACCCAACATAAATTATTGGGAAATTCGTTTTCCCCATAGCAGTTGGGGAGATTTTTCACGGGCTTATAATAATTTGACGTGTTTTCCAGGGGCGTGCAGAGCGAAAACCAAATTAAAACCTCATCATAATTAGTCGATTATTTCTGAGTTAGTATATTATAATATTATTATGCATCGTTATTTGTTTATCATTTTACGGCCTGTTAAGCTTAAATAAATCTAATCAAAGTAATTTTCCATTGTAAATATAAAAATTACAAACATGTATAATGTTGTTCTACATGCGATGAATAAGGGTACTGGCTGTTCAAATCGATTATTAATCATTTTAAATATTAAAAATTTTAATTTTAATTGTTACAGTGGCGGTCTGCAATCTTGATGATAATTTAATTAAACAATGAATGTTTTGAACTTTGACAATATTCTAAACTGCAAATGGTCGCTTATAATTTAATTAAAAATACAAGTTCTTTTCAATCTTCAAACCATTTCTTTAATACTTTTATGGCTCAGATTAAAAAAAAAATAATAATAATCTGTATCTATTTGCTGTGATCCAGTATTTAGGAGATTGCTGTAAAAACACAATAGACGTCTATAAAATATAGCTTCCAAGCAATGTTCAAAGCCTTTAAAGTGTTAAACTATAAGAGCAGCGAAGAAATGTATTTTCAGGGATCAAAAGAAGATGCAATATAACTGATATTAGATTAAATTGTGATACAAAATAGTAAATACTCGGTTTTAATACAAAATATTAAGAAATTATATTTTATTGAAACTTTTTTCACCGTGTTATTTGTATTATAGTTTTTAATAGTTTTTAATTCAATATAATTCATACAGATTATTGTTTTTGACATTCAACATAACATAATTAAAGCCATTACATAATAATTCATGAAAGGTTGTTGAATAATATGATCGTCGTGCCAAAATCTTATAAAATATATATCTAAAAAGATATAGAAAGTCGAAAATTTCACGTTTTTTAGTAACTCAAACATGACTTTACTAAACATTAATTACTTAAATTGAAGGTTGAAAGATGATTTATATAAATACTTTAAATAATTAATTAACACAAAATTATTTAAGAGTTAGGTTTTCAAAATAAACAAAAATCCCACTTTGGGGTGGTAGTCAATTAACATCAACAATAATTATTAACATACGCGTCACGACTATAAGGAGAATACAATTTAAAGTTTGAAATTTAAATAACATATGGTTAATCGTATTACCTACAACCGATGAGAATATTACCTTAATTTCGAGCAAAAATCAATGTATGAAAGCGTCATTACAATAATAATATATTATATGACTTGTGATCTAACTTCGTATTATTCATAGGTACATAATAATATTAGTTATATTAACCACCTGTCGCCGTTTTCATGTTATATTACCTATATACAGTAGAACTTCCATATAACGGTCACCGAAGGGACTGTAAATAATGACCGCTATTTAGAGGTGTCCGTCCTACAGAGGTAGAATAATACTAAGATACACTCGACGGGACCAAAAAAATTGACCATTACATAGAGGTGACCGTTAACGGAAGTTTTACTGTATTATATTGAAACGTTTAAAACAAACGTCGACATTCGTATTAATTTCAGTTAAAATATAATATTAACCCATTTGTTGATTTATGAAAAACCTTAATCTCAATGATTGTTTCATTTCGCATAATATAAAATGTGTTACAACATAGCCCGCGCGAATCTGCAAAATGTCAAAACGAATGAACACAACAGTCTCGACTGACAACAATAACTGTCAACATCGTTGTCAAATATTGTATTATTATATTAAACCCTTATTCTGCGATCGGTATGGGAAAAAACTCACTTCATAATAATAATATTTGAAACCCCTATATAAGATCATTAGATTTTCGTGTTATATCTTGATCTGCATAATAACATAAATATCAATGACATTTTCTTTTTATCTGCGCGCATACATTATTTATGTGTCGCGATAACAACATAAATATGGAGTATTTTCAAATAAAATTCGGCCACGTATAACTGAGATATCTTTTTGTTGACTCCCTCGTGAATTCTGTTTACGCACACAACATTTCGTTGGCGTAGGTAAATCCACTGTTGCTTAATGCTTTGGATTTATTTTTCCAAACTGCCAATATATAAGTAGATACTTATAGGTAGAACTATCGATTCTATTGAAAACAGCATTTTTTTTTTTTTTTAATTGTACGAATCGTTTTTCCATTACGTACGCCTATTATTTAATCGACCGTAAATAATTTACATATACCTGAACGAAACGCCAAAAAAAAATAAAATGTTAAACGACCGAATCATTTTATTTATTTCTTAGTGGTGGTTATAATTTTAATGCGCTTGTTGAAGAAGTCTTAAAGTTCAATTCAGTCGCGGCAGAAAAATCCAAATCAAAAATGTTTATTTTTTTTTATTAAGATGGCTTACTGAAAAGCACTTACTTTACAGTTTGCCTTAAATGTGATCTGCTCTAGAGCTCCAAATTATGCGAAAAATCCCCGGTGTTTACCGCGCGGTATTCCTCCTCGTTACGTTATTTATGTTTTAATTTTACTTTGGTACGATTTAAAATTCCCGTTCAAAAATTATTTTTTTTCGTTCTTTTTAATTTCGAAAGTATTATTCTACGGAAAGCACAAAAGTCCTTGAGAATTACCTTATCATTGATCAAGTTAAAAATGACACTTGACATTTGAATAATATATCGGGTATAACTTGAAAAAGTTGAACGTGAAAAAAAAACTGCTCAACTTTACTATTCTCGAATCTCATTTTGAAACAATACGTATATACCGCGGTTGATTATAATATTACTATTATATTATAAAATATTCACGTTTTTCCCCTAAAAGTATTTTATAACAATATTTAATATACGTCAAATGTTAAGATTTTATATGGAGAAATTATTATAGCAGCGTGTTGTGTTTATGCAGTTTTATGTTTATAATATAAATAAATAAATAATATTTCAAATGATTATATTAAGTAGGTACCCTCATATATATAATGATATAATATTCATTTTGTATATCTAAAACAAGATTATCATTTTTTTCCGAGGCGGTCAGCCAAAATAATTTATTTGCAAAAGTATACGCACCTATCACACCTATCGTTTAATTAAAAAAAGAAAATAATGTCTGGTATTTGAATGATGAGTTAGGTACCTATATAATATAATTTCAGTTAGAAATTTAAAAAAAAAAATAATTACCCCGGGTGATTGATGGTGCCTACGAACAAATCGGCCAAAACCAACCGTCGTCGTAGTATAAAATAAAATATAATAATAAATTAGTCTTAATATAATATTATTATGTGGAACGCTAAGCCGGTTCCATTTTTATTTTTCGTGATGTGAATTTATTCCAAAACTGCAGTGTTGTATACCACTACCACGGTATGCTCGTCGTATATCATATATATAATATATTATTATAATACACTGACAACCACGTGTATATTATATATATTTTGGTTCCGTGTCATTCGATTTATTATACATCAACTACAATCGCCGTTTACAACTACCAAGGCGGAAAAATAGTACGTTTGTGGTAAACGAAGAAAAACGGTGGTGGGAAACTGCATTATTATTGCGGTGACCGTGAATGTTATTATTGTTCTTAATCGGAACCGGTAGATTCTCACTGACTCGGAAACGCCGCCGCCGGAAGATTGCACGATTATATTATTATTATAATATATTTAAATATATCTAATTTTTCACCATTATTTTACATTTTTCCGAACCGTAAAAACGTGAATATAAGGTTTCATAAATTCTGTCGTTCGACGCGGGAGCTATGGGACGAACGTGTTGAGGTAGAGGTATCGTCTTGCATGTACCCAAACTACTATAATATTATGTACAATATATTATTATTACAAGTGGTGTTGCAGCCGGCGTTGACGATTCTTCGAGTTGTAGAATCACTCTCTGTCGTTGTTATTATTATCATTACTACTATCGTTATTATTGACATACGTCGAGTGGTGTGTGCACGATATGATAATATTTATAGGTGTATGCGATACGTATCCTATCGTATAGGTGCTCGCTGGAGTATTAGACCATCGTCGAAATTGAGTGTCGGCCGAACAGCAGCCGGTCCCACGATGTATCAACAAAAAAACGTAAAGAGCCGATCCCAGATCCTCTCCCGACCAATGTCCGCGTACGATAATATTATAATATAATAATAATAATAATATGATATCATGGAATAGGTGCCTACACTCCACTCCTCGTCGCCACACTTTGTAAGTCCGTTTAAGACTCTACGTGGGCGTGCACGATGGTCAGCGTGCGTGTTGTAGTATAGTTACACGTCGTCGTACTTATACCCGAGTATTATATAATATGGGTAGGTAGGTATCTATAATGCACACACACACACACGTAATATATGTAATGTCATATTAACGTGTATAGCTCGTGTATGGTTGTTATAATATCATAAGTATTGTGTGCCCGAAGAACTCGGCGATATTCGATGACTCATTGTTAACATATCATTACACACTCCCAATTTGTCATAATTGAGAACGTGAATAGATTTTTTTTTTTTTTATTCTTATTGATTCAAAAATAATCATCGTTCGTGCAGAACACGAGCTCGGGAGGGTGTACGCCGCCGAGAGCAGATAGGTGCAGATATAATAGGTATAGTACCGCAGACACTCGCAAACACGCTGCGCGACCATATAGGCACGACCACAGTCGAGTCTTCTTCACTAGATTACTTTTGTTAATAGAGCGAAAAAAGAAAAGAAATCTGTTGACAAAATGGTCGTTGATTGTTATCACCGCGGTATGTTATTGTTATTATTATTGTACATTATTATTATATTATATTAAACACGTTTCTAGGCGTTGTGTGATAATAATAATAATATCCTCTGCGACGGACCGCTGCAGCAGTGGTGGGCGCGTCCCATTGAACATCATCGTCGAGGATGAAAACACTTATTATTCCCAGACTGACTGAAGGCGTATTTATTTTTCATATTTTTTTTCTCCCGGAATAGGAAACTATTAAAAAAAATGTACTATCTGTCTATATTATTTTATCTCTCTTCGTATATACACGCAACCTCTTCATGCAATGCAAGCATAATATTATATTATATCGTCTTCACACATCGCCCGAATGTCGGCCTGCTCCATCACTAAAACCTTCGTACTTGCTGCAGTGGCATATATGGGTCACGGTGCAATTTCAGATACTACTTGAACCTCACGGCCCAAAGTAAACGTAATTCCTTTGCAACTCTCCTCACGTGGTTCACGTACTTTATATTGCGACATTTTAATATCATGTTAGTATAAATCGACGAGACGTATAAATCATCGTGGTGCCATCGCACGTCAAACGTCGCCGTCGTTATTGGTACCGCCTACCTATATACTACCTGCAGAAAAAAAAAATCGTTCTCCGATCAGATTTCCGTTTACCCAGTCATAGGTTGCTGCGTCTATGCCACTCGCGTATCAAATATTAATTTGCATAAATACGGACGATGACATCCCTTTTATACGCACCACCATACAGGTACTCGTGTGAAAAAGTCCTGGGAGCCTAAGCGGACTGACGCGTACCACCCTTCGAATAATGTGAACTCGATTTTATTACCGTGCCGGTTGGGTGTGTCACGCGAGTCACCTACGTTTAATATCTGAACGATTCTAAACGGCGTTGGGTCGTTTTGGCGGCGATTCGATTCGGCTTAATTTTCGTCGACACAACAATAATAATTGCAGTTAACGATATTAGTGCGGTGCTGGTTTGCGACTTTTCCCCCGCATTCTAGAAGTAACCTTAGGTACCCCCATGGCAGGCGTAACGCGACCCCTTGTCGTGCGGTTCTCGTGGAATATTATTATTATTATTACTACGCAACGGCTCTAAAGTGTAAACCAAATTTTATGGACAATAAAAACGTCGGCGGTAAATCGTAACGCGAAAATAGTTAACACGATCTTGAGGTGGGTACATTATACCTATATAATATAATAATATTATAATAGCTGAAAACGCTCCGATAGAAATGTTTCGTTTTCTCAGACGACGAACGCGGCGCCCTCAAACCAATAAAAACGGAAAAGATTTAAGTTTGTTTTTCATAACAAGTGAGTTATTTATTATTACTATTTTTTGTTCGTTTTAAACGTTTAATGCGCTTCGCTTTGGTCTCGCCGTCGTCCCCAGTAGGTCTAACCTTCTACGCATACCAGTGGAATATTAATAATAATAATAATAATAATAACAATATAAGTCATGCGTCGCATACGAATATACCTACACTCCTACTTGTCGATCCTTTTATCTGATACGGGTAGTAGTAGTAGTAGTAGTAGCTGGTAAACCGGGAGACGACCCGAGTATGGTGATGTTATATATATAGTAGGCATATGGAGGTACAACATCAATTACACGCGAGAGGAGCTGCAGCTTAGAAGAAATAATATAGCACAGAGATATGAATGGAGAGATGGTATCGCATGCTGAGACGGTCGTATAACGATACCATATAATATATATTTTGTGTAGAGGTATAAGTGGTCGTCGGTAAGAGAGACGGCGGAATACAAATGTAACGGCTATCCGATTGTGTGCGTGTGCGTGTGTGTGTGTGTCGTATATAAAATAACTGCAGCAGTTTCCACCACCGGTTCTCGTATCCAACTCACAGCGTTTCGCCGCACTCGAATAATAATAATAATGATGATATTATTATATTATGATACTCGTAGTCGTCGTCGTCGTCGTCTTATGATATTATGCTAACAACGATTATTATTATTATACATGCGCACAAAACACCCGAGCACATACGTTTTATACTCACAAAATGATTTATGTATTAGCGTACGTCTATGTATATGTTATGTATATAATATAATGTATAATAATATAGGTATCTGGTAGGTAT
This sequence comes from Acyrthosiphon pisum, assembly GCF_005508785.2. Lineage (NCBI taxonomy): Eukaryota > Metazoa > Arthropoda > Insecta > Hemiptera > Aphididae > Acyrthosiphon > Acyrthosiphon pisum. The sequence goes on along the minus strand of NC_042493.1, from coordinate 63,987,145 downwards.
ATATATATTTTACGGTAACCTGCTGTTTCGTATTATATATACGATGATAATATTATTATTATATACGATATTATTCAAAAACCACCCGATGTCCTATCGGAATCGGTTTTGGCGCATCGCGTTATTTCGTAATTTCGAGAAACCTTTTCGACAATGTATAATATGATTGTCTTGCCGATACTATCAAACGCCTCCGCCGCCGTTAAGCGATCGTCGTTTTGTTCGATTTAAAAGCTTCGAGGCGTGACCGAAAGGGACACCCCACACCATACATTACTGCAGGCTCGCTTTATATAGTATCGTGTATATATTTATACTATGTACGTATAGACGACTATAATAATATTGATTATTGAGGAAAAAAATAAAATCTGACCGTTTTTGTTGAAATAGTATGTCGGCATATAATTATATATGAATAATTCCAAACACCATACTATTATAGTATGGCTTACGCTATTTCGTATTCACATACTGCAATACATAATATACCTACGTCAATACCTATATATAGAATTATCGACGACCCGAGGTTTACAACTATAGGTGAGTTTGTGTTTCTTTCGTTTTCCAGTGTAAGACCTACGACAGCTGTATTATAATATTATTTTTTTGACATCTTCATTATTTCCTGTCAATTTACTTACTGCAGTGTGAAACCGCAATAGCTTCGAGGCTACACCACGCCATAGACACACGCACATTAGCATTTAGTGCGCATCAACAAAATAATATCTTGATCGCGCATAATAAAATACAGATGTGGTACCGAGTTGCTTTCGTTTCAATTATATTTGAAAAATATTCTCTTAAATTCTTCATAAAATCTAAAATACTTTAATGTTCTTTCGATTGTTTGGTTCATAATAATTGTATATCACGACACAGCCAACGATAACAATATGAATTGCATACCTAGCTCAATCATTCGATTCGAATAAAATTTTTAATTATTGTGATTATATAGGACATAGCTAATACTAACACTTCACCTAACCTATAGCTACCCGGATTATGTACAGTAAAATAAAACGATTGTATTCTATGTCGTAGACGGGAATTTTCGTTAGGGGTGGGGGAGGATATATATTCATTGTTTCTAAGATAAATCTCAGAGTAGTGCCACGCTCCGATATTAAAAAAGGTCATGGGGGCGGTAAATTATTATATATAATAATATATTATCGCGTATTTGACGGGTTTAATTATATAATATCATCGACGCAATGTACAACTGATCAGCAGCGGCGGCAACAGATATCGAGTCGCACTCTCACACAGCGTTTGGGAAATGATAATAATTTGTAAATGTTTTTACAAAATATGAACTTATTAGCCATAGATATAACTAAAATATTTCCCAATTATTTACGCAACTTTTTTAAATATTTTTACAACTATATTATTTTCTTGTATTATTTTTACCATGGTTAGGAAATATTCTTATGCTGTGTGGGCCCTCTCCATGTGTGCGCCCCCATCGTCTGCGTAGGTACTTTCATATGCATCAACTTGCATTGCACGTTAGGGACGATATTAAATTATTATATTTTAATCATTAGAACATCGAAAATTGTGCGTGCCATATACAGGCGCGTTCCTCCAGACGAAACGTTCGGATCAAAGTCGCGGTAATATGTCGTGCATAATATCACCACCACGGACAACATAATTCCATCGATGAAACACGTCCGTTTTGATACCTAGGTATAATACTGCATTCGTTTTATAATTTATATACATCAAATATATATGGTCATAGTATAATCGTAGTCGTGGGTCCGTGATCAATCCACGAGGATTGTTCGACACGGTACGATGTGGGTATGGAGGTAGATATGTAGGTGGGTTTGTGCGTTTGTGTTTGCACACTGCAGACTATATTGCAGTTAAAATGTAAACGACGACGAGACGACTGGTAATATAGGTATATATTTCTCTCTTAAAACCATTCGTTTTCAGCCCGGTGGCAATAAGATTTTAAGGACTCGTTCGAGTGTGCCAAAACCGTCGTGTGCACCTTTCCACCCGCGGACTATACCGTTCATGACCACCATATCCACACTGCATATCTCCGCTACTGCCCTTTCTATTGCTCACTAGTTTTACGACTTTTCGCATACGCATCCTCTTTCTTATATATATATTATGAATGTGTGTGTGTGTGTGTGTGGACGACAACGAAGTACCCAAGTATAAGTAGGTATCTCTCATTTCTTCTCCTTTTCTTACTCCCTCAAACTCAGTCTCTCTCTCTCTCTCTCTCTCTCTCTCTCTCTCTCTATCTCTCCTCCCCCTATCTTTCGCTCAAAACTCCTCGCCTTCTCCTCACTCTTTCTCTCACTCTGTCCATCTAGATTTTTGCTACGTCTTTAAACGTGTGCGTTACCTAGGTTTTTGGATCCAGTAACAATGTATTGTTGTTAGACAACGCCAAACGATTATGGTTCAACTTCAGATGTCTCCGGAAAGCTGATAAGTCGCAGGGCAACGAAACTAGGTGTGTGGTTTTTTCTCTCCGTTTTCCCGGATTTATTGAAATGACCCCAATGGCGATTATACTATATACAGCTGCAGTAAGATGTGTAGTATACGTATATACCTATATTATAGTGCATAACGCTTAAGCTGTTTGAAAAACAGAAAAGGGTCTTCCAGCAACCCGAACACGTGATCTCGATCTTATCGCGCCTCAGACGAACAGGATTAGTTTGTACTTCTTCAATTATTACCTCACTTGACTTCATGCAACTACGACGATAAAGTAAAAGTTAACGTGGCGAGAAATTCAACTACTGGATTATAAACTCGCCTACACTCTTGCCAAGATAAAGCTATTTTTCGTAAGTATACTGGTTTTTCTTGTGAATTACAACTGGGTAGTAAATTATACCTAATGATATACTATAGTTATAATTTAATTTATCTGTATATTTATACAATTTCCATAGCTAAGTACGATTAGATACAGACCAAAAGCAAATTTTCATAATGATCTTTGTGGATAGGCAGTTTGTCGATTTTTTTCAAGATGGAAATCAATCAAAATTATAAAATAAACAATAAATAGGTATATCATTGCATACAATAATAATTATATAAATTTAAATTAATTATAAACACCTCTAAGAAAATTAATATCAAATATATTATTACAACAATACAATAATATGATCAGGCACCTATAAATGTTCAGTACCTAGTAGTATAATTGAATGATGCAATCACGAGTGTTGAACACAATATAATATTATAACGATGATTGTGCCATTAAAACTTAATTTCATTAAGTCCGTCAAAAATGACGATAATACAATAACTATTTTACTACCTATATTATTACTATGAAGGAACAGAGAGGTATGACGAAAATGCTTCGATAGCAGCTCTATATAGTTTATAAGAATTTTCGGTGACTCGTAATAATTTGCAGTCGGTTAAATATCTGTAGGTACGTTTCCCGTGCATATAAAACTGCAGCATGTATTATACGCCGTTCTCTTTTGACCGATTTCCTTTTGTTTTCAGTGATTGTCAAAACAAAGTGTTCCGAATTCAAGTAGGTACAATAGGTACATATATTATAATATTATGATATATTTATCATCTAGACAATTAATATAGATACGATAACAATTCATAGAATGTGAAAACCGATGTGTATAGGGCGTAGGTATTATAATAATAATATATTGTATAATATGGAACTATATATTCAGATATTCAATATATTGGAATGAATTCGGATGTGATGAATCTAATGATCTGATGAGACTTATGTGTTCAGTCTTGTAAAAAAAAAATTTAAATGTTATACAGTTATAGAAAGTGTTTAAAAAATGTTTATTTGTGTTACTGCTATAGCTATTTAATATACTAAAAAAAAATGTTTTATGTTAATTCTAATGTGCCAACTTTAGTACTAATTAAACAATAACCTGATGTCAATGAAACATATAATATAAATAAATATGATTGGTTAATTGTCGAATAATTCTTTGAAAAGTACCCATTTACATAATATTATTAAAAATATTTGATTTTCAAATAGTACAATCACACTCCCAAGACATCATAATAATATTTAAAATACATACATTTGAAAAGTACTCTATATAAATACGTGCGTTATACTGTAATAGTACACGACAGAATTTAATAAAATACTATAAAGCAAGACTTAAGTGTACCTATAATATAATAAACTAATATTATGTGCATTTCGTTTGCAGAAACATTTAGTTGTTTCCGTTTTTAGCTGTAGATAGGTACCTATAATCTATTATATAACAGTTTCACAGCGCGGATTAAGGGCTATCGTCGACGATATATGACGACGTGTTTCCTATGTGAATCAAACGAGTCGATTATCATATTATTATTATTTTTACTATCATCATCGGCATCACCATCGTACAGTCCACTACAACAGTCGCCTGCAGACATAATATTATGTGTCCGCGTGGAAATAATTACGCGCGTTGCTCTCGCACAATTGACTCGACTTCCTGTCCGGAAGAACATACACGCTATAGACACTATTATGCGTAGTAGGACGCAAAGGTCCGGGTAGGCAAATGTACGGGTTGGCAAAAAGAGACGTATAATATTTAATACATATATATATGCGACGTTCGTGTTTATACGCGTACTCACGTGTGTTTACTGCGGAAAACGAGCCGCCCGCGGAAAACTCTGTCGAACCATTTCTCGTCCATCTCCTCTCCGCGTTCGAGAGACCGACGATCGCACACGCGACAGTGTACACCTTCCTTTATTGTATTTTCTATACGTTTTCCATGTACCCGTTTTCCCACACACACACACACACACACACACACACACACACAAATAGCAACAAATCAAATTGTCTCTGCCCGCCGTTTTATCGTTAAATGGAAATTGTATTTGCGTACCTACGGTTCGCGGATATAAGGACGTTATGTACCCCCGCAATGAGAATACAATTACGTAAGGATGATTTCGTGTCGTCGATGAAAATTTGTTTTCGCGAGTGTCCCGCCGTGCAAACTCGGCACAGAGTATATTATTATTATATACTTCACGGTGGATTATATTATTTTTATCGTAAATCAGGAATATATATAATCACATAAATTATATTTATTAATATAGTAATTGATAGAAATTATTAGATACTATAATTGTCATAATAAATATCAGTTTGACTCCAATAAGCGGTGTTTGATGTAAATCCTTCACGCTAGTCCAAGCTAGTAAGTGGCACTTTGACGTTCATACCTACGTCTTTTACACGACGACCCATGTACATGTTTGACGTAGGTCAAAACAGTGTAGGTATAAGTATATTTCTATCTGTCGTTTTATTTTCTTTTATACTACGCACATGAACATGTAAATTTATTAATGTATGTTAACATTTTTTTTTCTTCTATATGTAATCATACAAAAAATTAGTGCAATCGACTCTACCAAAAAACTGAGGGTTCTATAATAAATAATAATCACACATATTATTTATTTTATTACGTCTATCTGTAATTTGTATTAATATAAATTCAGACGGTTGAAAATGTATATTGATTCATAAAATATTTTAAAACTATAACCCGCATAATAATAATCCAACTCATTTTACAACAGTGTAAGATGTGGTGTGAAGCTTACTCGTTATGTGAGTTTTATTTTTAACTTTGATCAGTTTAATTATAAGCTTAAATTGATGTTAAGTAATAAAATTAAAAAAAAAATTATTACACGGTCTTAAATATCATAGGAACTATTAAATTGACATGACGCTCATCTAAATAAAAAAGAGTATTTAGCTGATCAGCAATCTGTTGTGAATGTGGGAAGCTGAACACAACTCATCGTTATTGGGTAGGTCTCAGTCAAGGATGTGTAAAATTTGAATTCGACAATAAATCAGTATACAAACAATAACTCTGATCTGTCAGTCTATATTTCTACAAATATTTTATTATGATATATAATATTATATAAGTATTGATAAAGATAGTAACGTAACTCGTTTTAAGATAAATCGTTATTATACAAACAATGTCGTCAACATTTGAATGACAAATGCTCATAAAAAATATAAGTGGCTTTGTGCTTATTTTTTTTTTTTTTGAATACCAGTAAAAAAAATATATGAGTAATATTGTATTATACGTTACAAGCTGAAAGTATTGAATTTAAAAACTGTATGAATTAGAATATTATAAATATTAAAACAAAATAACTTGTAATAGTTCTCGTGAGTTGTCAAATTTCGTGTGAATATTTTTAATTCCAAACGCTTGTCAAAAAAAATGTGACTTATTGTGTATTTTCAATATTTTTAATGACTGTACGAACAGCTTATTATCGTGGTGATACCAATAAATTAATCGTTCCGCTAATGAATATAAAATGCATAGTGCTTTTTTTAATCAAAGATACATTTCTTATTTTGGTCCTAAATTTTTGGATTATATATCTATGCTGTTGTGTCAATCTCAATAGGTGTAATTGTATTCATGCAGCTTCTATATAATTATTTATTTTTTCTTTGGTAGATGAAAACATTGTGCATGCTTGAAGAGTGTATAGGTGTATGAAATGTAATGAGTCATTACTAATGGCCGTTGTCGAGACGACGACGTTAAAAGGCGCGTATACCTGCCGGTGAATACTAATCCAATAATAGAAGGATAAAGAAAACACGGCTCGTGTGCGTATATTAATGACATTTTACGATTTTACGATCGTGAAAATTGTAACGAGCTACCGGAGCACAAGCACGACGAAGCAAACTGTTGTACTGAAAATATAACCTTTATAGGGGATCTGAAATAATGAAATGTACACACCTACTAGCGCTCAAATTTTACAAAAGTTAAAAAAAAATTATTCTTTCTGTTGATATTTTTTTTTTATCGCGTGAAAAGACCTATTTGGAGTGTATATATTATATACAATGGTTTATAAATCCATTCAATACACTGACTATGGATGAGTGATTCTCAATACAAATATTGGCTTTATCGAGGTTTTATTCATTTATTTAATTTTTATAAAGATGTACGAATCATTTTCTATTTTAAAGTTTACAAAACTTTCCCTCGCTCTCTTAAATAATATATATAAAAAATATCCTTTGATTTTGATTTTCAAATGGAAACCCCATAGTATTTTACTTAATATTTCAAAGAAAGAATAGACAATAAATTTCCCGTTAAATTCGAGAAAAACATTGGAATAACAAACTAATGGTAAATTAATAATAAAGATTTAATAAATATAGGGGTAGAAGGTAGTTATATAGTGTAAACATAGGACAATAATAAATGATAATATTATTTTGTTATCTACATTCTTCAAAATTTCCTTCTAATAAAATTATTATACGATATAATATTTTAGAAAATCAAAATCCGTTTTAAAATTATGAAATAAGAATTACTATATTATAATGGTTAGGTAACGTTTACAATTATAAATACGTTTGGTTCATATTTTATAATATTGTGTATTAATTATATGATATAAATTGTATTTTTGTTTACGATGGAGTGGAAATAATTTTTAGAAACTTTATTTAAAATCCGTAGTGGGCAAGTAATAACTATTAATAAATATATATAATTAAACTAAAATGTTCTAATAAAATATTGTACAATTTGGCAGATTAGACAATATTATAGTGTGTAATATTCGACGTTTGGTATCGGATATTATATTCTATTAAAATAATCTAATTAGTTATTAAATAACTAAACCCATAATATATTTTGTGTATAAAATTATTTACAATACCGCTATAATAATCAAAATAAAAATGTCAACCCTATAAAATATGATCTTATATAGCATACACGTTTTAATATTTAGGAACAACTACAACAGCTATACTATGTACCTAGCTCATTATATGGCTTGCTGCCATTTTTGATAATAACGACACGGCGGCACCTATGGTGCAAAATACATTGTTATCAATTAAAACGAACGCGTAACGGTAAACGACCCGATTTCGTGTTATACGGTAGTCCAATGTAATATTCATCAATAATTATATAGTCTTGTGCACAAAATGTGAAAATATGATTGCGATATACGACAAGCTAACGTGTATTATAATGCTTACGACTGAGTGGTGTTTCAACAAGACACGCGTAAGTATATTATAATATTATGCCGTATACTGACTATATTAATAATATATGTGATGTGCACGATATTTTCTATATATATACTAAATATATATCGCACGGGTGGGTTTATTCTCGGACTACGACGACGTTCTAACGTCCATACTTGACGATAATTTTGGAAGGAAATTTAGCGCGGCGGTGGTTTTACTGCAACGAAAATTTCGGGCTTTCAAAAGACGCGTGCAATGGAACATTGGAAGGGTTAAGGTGATTTTTAACCGGTCTTACAAAAATAAAGTCTTCGTATTCTCTCGTATATACACACAAAGCAACCCTTAAGTAAGGCCAGACGGCCGGTTTCTCACATAACCTATTATTGTTTTATGCTTGTTCACACACGCACACAAATATAAATATATATCGAGTGCTCGCCTTGAGTGTATCTCCTGTGGTTGTATATACGTGCAGGTATGACGTACTTATGTGTTTTATTTTTTTTAAGCGTGGGCGTATCGCTATGTTTAAAGAGCTCGGACATCATAACGATAGGTTTTAAAGAACCTCTCGAAAAAGGAATGATCGATCCACTCCAATATTAATACCTGTCATTTTCGAAGACATAAACATATAATAAAAATTGGTTTCCAAGGGGCCGCATTAAATTTGTAAGATAAAAAAAGCACATTAAAAAAAACGTATTATAAGGACAAGACCGTATTATTGATTCTACGTGACGTATCATTAGAGTACGTTTGGTAATTAATACTTTTGGGTCTCACATTATACACATATATATATATAGGTACTGGTAAAATACTGGAATGGTGAAAAAAAAAGGACTCGCCCCGTAGGGGCCCATGACCACTAATGAATAGCTTTGCGGTGGATAATGTGTTCACCTTTTTCCGGATAAATGCAGTGCACCTATTCGAGATAATAATAATTCCAATGCAGGCAGACGATAACGACGGATGCAAATCACACGAGCCCTTGGGAATCGTCGGATTCGAGGGAAAAAAAAACGACCGACAATAAGTTGGATAAGGCGCATACGACTGCATACGTCGATTATTATCCTTTGTTCGATCACTTTATAGTTCATAATATTATTATAAGGTATGTAAGAGGCGTACCCCCGCAATACGCGTGCACAAATCGTACCTATATTATAATGTGCATGCAAATAATATAATGACGTATAATAATAATGATACGAGGTAAAAGGGAATTCTAGTTGGCTACCGGGACGCGCGAAAAAATGAAAAAAAAAACGAATAAACTACTGTGCCAATTGCCAGTCCTTTTGGCAATCGATGGGATGAACAATTTATAATAATAAACAATATGGGGTTAGTATATTATACGACCGCTGTCTAAACTGTAGCGATTTCACTGTTATTATAATATAATGATATTATTATTATATGAACATTGTAATTTCGTATATTTGGAGTATTTTTTTTGTACATCATAATAATATATGATAGCTATAATTATTATTATTATTATTATAATTGTGAGTTGTCTGTGTTATTTTTTAACGATTATTACAGTTTTAACGAAAACCACAAATAATTAATACGACCACCGCGCGATATTGTTTATTCATTTGAAAAACGTTTTACGATCGGACGTTTTATTTATTAATTTTTGTGTACAAAGCTCTCGCGATGCACTTCAAAACGGTGGAAAGAACAAATTGGACGATTTACAGACCATAATAATATTGTATGGTAATGATGATAATAATTTCGATATAAAGTTATAATAAATAAAACGCGTATTGTATTTAAATTGTTTAAAAGAGCGGTGCATCATAGCGAATAATAGACTTAAATATCATGATATTGCGTTTCTGTTATTATGGGAGGAACTGCTTTGAGACTATTCGAGGTTTTATGAATGTAATATTATGATAATACGTTAAAAATGAATATACCTCGATATGTTTGTAATACTATTTCTGCAGTATTATACGATTTATTGTCCGTCACGATATGACGCGACTAGAAAATTTAAAATCTCATGGTTTTTTTTTTATTCCGACCGATCGATTATATTTTGATATACCACTTGAAGTGGTTGTACTGTTGTACCTATACCTTACTGATGTAATACAATAACCCAACGCATCATAATCATTCCAAGAGTCAAAATAATAAAACATATTTTATTAATCGACTATATAATGAACGATGATGGTGTATAATCAAAACAGTTGGTCGGCGTAACTGCCATACCTATATTGTTTCAATATAATAAGCGTATATAATACATACAGTTTTTACTCTACGTATGACCCTACATTTTTAATATTTATCTGCACGCGTACACCGACCAACATGATTTAGACGTAGGCCAGTTGGTTTTATTTCGTGACTTCGACGACTGCGGGGGAAGTATGGATGGTAAATCGTCGCGAATCCGTCTCGTTATTGGTTCCAGTGGAATTCTGTGCAAAATTATTATGAGATCACACACGGTAATCTATTACACCGTTAGGTATATGCGCGGTATACTCGGCTCTAACCATAATAATATGATATGTGATCTCTCCGGCCGGATACGGTTCAACCATCGCGTAATTTCGTGTTCATTATTATAATAATATGAATTAATATTAATATATTATATAATATTGTTATATCGATTGTAATCCCTTTGAGAATCTGCTGAATAAAAGTTATTTTAATCTTTCCACCGCGCCCAGTCCGAGCGAGGGTAATTATTATTAATTATTTCCAACTATTATAATGTATAAGCGGACATCGCGTGTGTGACACATTATATATTTTTTCAAAACAACAACACCTCACTCGCGCCGCCGCCGCCGCCACCGCCACCGCCACGTTAATTCCGAAATACAATGCGAACAATATTGCTCCTTACATATCTATATATCATAATATAGTACTCTGAACACGCGAGCTTAATAGGCTCTGATCATGCATAATATTAAATGTGTACGGTGTATAATATTATATTATAATATACTGCAGGTACGACCGACGTGCATAGGTCCTAAATATATATATATATATATATAGGTATAAGGAGGTGCCTCTGCTGCATCCGTCGAGGAATGCCTTACGACGTTTATCATTTCACATTGAAATATACGATCTAAGGGTCATTACAACTATAATATAACTGCATAATGTTATATTATTATCGGAGCGTATTGTTTTTTGATCGGCTCGCGTATTCCCAAGGAGACCTTCGTCGTCGTCGCGATAGTCGCTGCGCCTCTCCGTATATACTCTGCACGGGCGTGCGTGGGTACCTTCACCAACTGCTGCTGCTGTCACTAGGGGGCCGATTGCGGTGGTACGGCATTTTTATTTTCTCCCGTTCGTTAGCGTACGACATAAATATAATAATTATATAATATTATAACAACTGATTCGGTACAATAATGATAGCAGCCCGGAGGATATATTAACATTACCGCGACTGCAATTGTTGTTTTACTTGTTTACCTACTTAGTGCCTATAAGACGTAGGTCGGACACCATTGAAACGGACACTATTATACCGGAGGAGAAACAAATAATATAACAGATGTATTTTCATCGTCGAATTCGGTATACTTACAAAGTATATAATATATTTAGCTGAGACACGCGCACGCTCACGAATTGGACCAAAATATTATGTTATCTCGTGACAACGTTCGATTGTTTGTGCTCGTTTGGTCCACTGCCCGAGGTAGGCACTATATCATATACAGGTACTACTTAATAATGTTGCAGAATAATATTGCAACGGAACAGCGTTGTGGTCCGGTTAATATGTGTTCAACCAATGACAATGAATAATACTCCGGATAATAGTCCAGTTATACGTAGTTGACGTTATTTTTCGTCGGCATGAAACCACGTTTCATATCTTGCGGCAGATAGCCAACGAAACACTATTTTTGCCGGCCGTAAATTGTATGTAAAACTAACGAACGCGAAGTTAATACATTTATTATTCGAAACTCTCTATAGTTCGACGATTGCGTCACTTTGCAAGACCTGCACCACCGACAAACAAACGTGTCCCTAAAGTATTAATCCCACGTCACCTTATACATTATAAATCATGACGTATTATGGTCGTTTAACCTGTTTTACAATAATATATAGTGCGCTAACCGAAAACGATTTGTCGACCTAAGCGGCACATAACATATTTGTTAATCTAATTTCATTTATGAACAATTTAATGATAAAAAAAAAAAAAAAAATTATAACGACGTGCGAACACGTGTCTTATGTTATGCTGAGCATAGTATTGTGCTCGCCCGCACTGCCATCGTATGCCGCCTGTTATAATACCTTATATACATCATATTGGGGTTCACTTGGGTCCAGGGGCGAGCCGGTGGTCCAAGTGCAGTGATCATATAATATAATAATATTAAACCGTTGTAATATTATTATTAAAACGCGATCGTATTCGAGGATGGGTGCAAAACGATTTCGGCGACGACACCCTCACGCCGAGTCGGCGGGAATAATATTACAATGCTCGTCCCGTGCAAAGCCGATGCGGACGATAAATTATGCGTTTATGTTTTTGTAGGCGTGAACCACGCGCGTTTTCACGGCGGGATTTAATACGTTAGACGGGCCGCGGTAATCATCTTGGAAAGTTTACCGGGATATAATTATATGGCCGTTTAATTAAAACCGCCGTTTGGTCGTGTGTGTGTGTGTGTGTTAGTGTGAGTGGTTTTTGTACGAGAACCGTGGTTGTTGTGAGCCTCATCGTGCATTGATTCGGGTTTGCGCATTATCGCCGCCACCGTGTCTCTCTCCCGGCCGGCGACGCCCCGACCCGAGTGAGGTATACCAGGTACTTGAGTGGAAGTAGTAGTACCTACGACTACAACACTACAACAGCTATATAATAATAAAACACTATACGCGTATATACGGATTTTCACGACGCGGTTTTCGGGACGACTGGGAAACCCGAGAAACCAACCAGCGACAATCGTTTTTCGTGAGTTTGATTGCACGCGCGTGTAATGCAAAAACAATACCGTCGGTAACGGCTATTAATGCAGCTGGTACGGCTGCAGGTATAATGCTATTATGTACCGGTCGCCGCCCGTTATTCGGGATTTAATTAGCAATTAGTAATTAGTAATTACATATTTCATCGCGATCGCTGGTAGTACTTGTGTTGGAGGGGGGGAGGGGGCTAATGCTAATATCCCCGGAAAATGAGATTTTAACCCCTTCCCGAATCAGCATTAATAACGAAGAACAGTACCTACCTATTTAATTAATCCATGTGTTTTGGTGAATTTTCCGAACAAAAAATATATTTCCTTATATATTTAAACATGTTGGTAGGCAATTTAATAATTATTAACACAGTTAATATACTTTTGTTTTAGGCAAACCATATTAATTAATTTTAAAGCTAAATGTTTTATGAAAAATTATGTTACTCTTTTTATAAGTTATAATTATGTATAGTAGGTAGTTTCACATTGTTAATTTATATTATATGCATTATTTTAAGCATATTATACCTAGTATAATATAATATTATGTGTATATAATTCTAAGTATTGCAGATTTAAATAATAATAAAGTTTTTGTTGAAAAATTAAAAAAAAAATCTAATTAAACAAAACCAAGTATTATATAATCTTTTTTTCTTATAATTTAATCCAGCGAAAAGTATAATAACTAATATACTATGTAATAGTGTTACGTAAATAGTTTACAATAATATAAAAAATAGACGTACGAAAATAATGCCGATGTTTGTGTAATCATTTTATTATTCTAAAAACGTTTTGCAAGTTAGAAACTACCCCATCTACTGATTTGTATAATTTTAGTCGAGGCTGTGAAGTACTCTCCCAAAACTTTGATGGTCCCGCCTCTGATCGCCATATACTTTTATACACTATTAGCGTAGATATAATTTGTCCAGTTTACTCATCATTCAAATAATTCTATGCACTTGTAATGTATTCAGCAGTATTCCATGAACTATTTAAATACCTACCTCCACCTATTCATCAGGGTTTATTTCTATTGTAATAATGCTCGGGTATATTAAATCGTCAGTTACTATATATAAACCTAATTTTATTATTTTCTCTTAACATCTAGGGCAAATGTGTCTCAATTGCTTTTACGGGTTGTTTTTTTTTACATTAGGTATATAACATATAAATAAACAGAAATGTAACAATTTATAAAATATAATATTTAAAAATATACTGTTTACATGGTTTTGGTTTATTGTCGTATAATTTCACAAACGCAGGGTTTGCGTGCTGTGTGCGATATTAAGTTAATATATTTTTTGAACGTGTAATTAACCTCTAAGAAATATTATTTCCGGCCTGCGATGCTATTAGAACGCTGTTCAAGCCCAGTGATTACTGTGTCAAGGAAACACGTTTTCCTTGGGGAATATATACTGTTTTCGGATCGTCGCGATAGCTTTTATTTTCCGTTTTTAAGGACGAAATCAACGTTAATATGCTCGAACGGTGCGACCGAAATTCGAAAATCTGTTCGGTCGTTCGTCGTGATGGGTCCTCGCGTGGTCTTCGGATAAGAGTCACGTGGACCGTCTTCGCGCGTTATAAATCACGCGTATACGTTCCGCTGTCATTTCGGAGGAGGCAAAAAAAAAATGAAACGGACAGCGACGATAAAACAACGAAAGGAAAAACCTTATAGTGGTTCTCTTCGCGCGGTAATATAGAGCAGTCCGTTAAAAAAAATAAATTGACGATGGCGCGACGATAAGGTGTATATTATTATTATTACTATTATTATCATTATTATCACAGTATCGTATTATTATATTAGTTTTTGTTTTTCATCCTTTGCGCTTCCTTTACCCTACCCCTCGTCTCTCACCCAACGAAACGTTTTTGTCTGCACACGTGTGTGTGTGTGCAGTATTGTCTTTCGATCGAGGTTTTTAAAGCCAATTCTTTATAATATTATGAATAAATGAAGTGGAACACGATATTATGTATATATTATATACAGCGCGGGCCCTTCCCACCGGTGCTGCAGTTTAAGTCACAACGACTATTATAGTAGTACTACGTCTACTACTACTACTACCACCACTATTATACTACTACAATCGTAGGTACACGTCTCTCGTGTGTATATAAATATACACTCGTCCTGGTTGATTAATGACACGCCGGCAGCTACTTGTGCAAGCCCGCTGCTGCAGCTGTGCAGATGACGACGACCTGTTGATATCCGTCTCGCTGCCGCCGCCGCCGCCGACTCCGTCAGACAATACGAATGTAATATATAGCCGCGAAGACATTATTCACTATAGTGCCTACCTATTATAATATTATGCGAAGTTGTGGCTGTCCTCGACGTCGTTTCTCGCGGATATATTTTGACGACCCGACGACGATATAGACGTGGTTTATTCGGTATATTATTGTATTATGATCTGCGGATATGGTCGTTGTCGGCGAGTTTCGCCTATAATATATATTATTACTATTATTATTATATCGCCACCGACGACGTGGTGTGCAGTGCAGCGGCGTAGGTATAGGTACTATTGTGAACTTTGCGCCGATTTATATTTCACGACGTCAATATATACAACGCCGTATATACACTTGTATCGAACACGCGCGTTCGGCACGGAAAAGTTTTCAACGACCTCCGAGGCACGTTCGGAAATCATTGAAACGACGAAACGCATTTCCATTTATGAATAAAACGCGCGAGAGCCGCTCGGGACGCGAATTGAATTTCACACCGTAAACCAATAAAGTAAACGAATATCGTATAACTTCCACGATTCCGAAGTATACACAACCCCACTGTCGACTGCTGTGTAATTTTTAGAAAAGAAATAATAATAATAACCGATGTAAGGTATAAGCTTTCGCGGCCGAGCGAAATAATATCTGCGCCGTCCGAGGGGACGTTGATAATACACAAATAATTTTCGTTAAGTTAGTTAAACCAAACATCTCGCCGCGCTTAACGTTATCGACCGTATCTATGGTATCTCAATGACAATTTAATGAGCTTATCCTACTACAATATATACACCATGGCGGTATATATTTGTGCAGCGAACTTTCTATCTATACCTACACAAGTTTTTATATTGCATACCATTTTATGGTAACATGAACATTTTATTATACTAAATAAGATATAAGATAGGCGGACCACACGAAATTCTTATTTTATATTTTCTTTTTTTTTACACAGCTATTGAAAACTTTTGTGAGATTGCGGACAACAGATAATTAATGAGGACCAAAGAATTATTTCTTTTAAGATAAATTATTTTTTTTTAGTAGGTATTATAATTTCGCTACATTTTTTTTCGTCGTAAATGAGAATCCGAGATGTCTCTAAATAATCAATGTATTATTATAATTGAATTTCGTCGTTTATAACGTTAAGGTTTTAAAAAAAAAATTGATTTGGTATTCGCATACTTATATATATTTTATAATACAATAAATTGTCGTTCGAATTAAAAACGCTTGAATTGGCCTTAAATTCATCGTTACATTATTTTATATATTTTCGTTACATTATTTTATATATCTTAGAATTTTTATATTTTATAACATCATCATTAATAGTAACACAAAATATATTCTAAAGTCTGCTAAACCATGTTGACGATGACACACCTACTATAGTCTCAGCTGTTATATTATGTGAGTATAGTTAAAATATGAATACGATGATAGGTATATGTGCATTCGCTGTTTCCAAACCATTCGTCGGTGATAAAAAATATAAAAAAGGAACCACTCTAGACCATCGATCTAACGGGAATAACAATGATAATAATATAGTAGTGATAATAACAATAATAATAATAAAAAATAACTTATATCTTGTTATAGAACTCCAAACGCGTATTAAAAAGAAGATGTCAATTAAAATTGATGTTCAGTACACAATTGTCATCGTGTGTATAGCGTATAGTGTTGTTGGCCGTCACAGAAAATTGTCTTCATCGACACCAGTCTATCGACGTCGTCGTCGTTATATACCTCATCGTTTCTTTATGATATTTCTTAGACAATTCGTTACACGATTTTTTTTATTATTATTTTTTCATATACCTCCGTATATAACTACCTTCGTATCAAACGTTATAGTTGTTATTATTATCATTATCGCGGGCTGTATCGTGTATAATAGGTACCTATATATTGTCCGGTTTTGCTGCTGCACACAACTCAATCCTGCAACAACACCATCACGACGACAGGCGCTGCAGCTGTGGTCCTTAGAACGTTTCGTTTCCTTACAACACTATACGCGTCGTACTATACCCATCATAATACGATCATTAAACTCGTAAGCATTTTACAGCCGCGCCCAAAAATATATAAATATGTTATTAATGTCGTTGGCGAAAAACCGTTATATTATTCTTGCTGCAGCAGTCTTAGCTGGCCATATACCCATACAACCACGGCGGCGCGGGTTACGATATCGTGGTCCTGACCGCGTATATTGTATATTTTAACGAATCCTCCGAGACCTGGGCGAGGCCGTTCTCGACCGTTTTAGAATAATTCGGTTTGCGAACAAATAAATAAGAGTGGGCATATTCTACATAGGTACAACAAGTAGATTTACCCGCGTACGCTTGGCTTTATATATTATGCGCTGTGTGTATTCTATTATTTTTTTTCCCCGTCTTGCGTGACTTGTTATCTTTTTTTTTACATATATTACTGCGGCACGGCTCGTAAATGTTATAACGGAAAGGATTTATTTTTCGTGAATCGGAAAATATGCTTTTGCGAGCATTGCCTTTGGGCGATCCTATATATGACTTTCAGCGCGCAATCCTAACGAAAAATGTAAATGTAACGCATATTATTATTTATGCGAATGACATTTTATAGACTCTGCGGGTAAGTGCGTATAGGTAAATGTACAGCCACGTATTCGATAGGTAGGTAGGTAGGTTATATACCTGGCCGGGGCTTCCTATTGGCAACACATACATTATGTATACACGATATACATGTATATGTTATGTACTTCCGGTTTCTGTAGCGGTCTATGTATATGTGCATCCGAATTTACCGACAATCACGCCGCTGAAATCGCGAGTGTGCACGTTTCCGTCATCCATTTTTGTTCAAACCCAAATTATTATGCTAACTGCAAGGCGATTATTTTATTACTGCTAACAGTCATTTTATCAGTAGCTACATTTATATGTGTTTTAGAAACCACAATAATTTTAATTCATTACAAAACAATTTCGGTATATTGTATAAAATAAAAATATTTATATTTTCACAAAATGTAAGTCGTCTTCAAAAAATACTTAATAATGGTACAAAACAATCGAGAATATTATATTATGTGTAATATGAATAATTTTTTTTTTTCAAAAACTTAACGAATTCAACAAAATGTAAATAAAACTGTTTTTGAAGACACGTCGATTTACACAGAATAGATTACAGTACTATTTATTATAGTGTAGCTTTAGTATGGGAAATTTATGTTTCACAAATTCCTGAGATGGACATTTCCGGGCCACCGCGGTAACGATGCAACAAACTCGGACTGCCGCCGATGGACGAGAAACATCACACGTGAAGCATGACCCATAATGTTTTATAATACTCTAGGGGTAGCTAAAAATATCGGCATACTTATTATAGTAATATTATTATACGCATCTTTTGGCCGTCGTTGTGGCACGACCGAACCAACATTCACTATTATAGTTGCATTCTCCACAAAGTAAAAAAATTGATTATTTTCAATCAATTTATAGGTAAATTGATTTCGACACCGACGGCGGCGGATCTGAACAAAGTACAGCGCGGCACCTAAACGTTTTATTTTTTCGTATAATTATTTACAGCCAGCGTGTTCCAGCGATGTAAACCGTGTTTTTCGGATTATCGTGTAATAATTTCCTCCGGTGCGACGACGAGACGATTTAATACCGATTAACAGCCTGCTATTATAATATTATATTAAAATATCATATACACACGCGCATAATATTATTATCATGCACATATTATCTGTCTATATATACGGCGGCGATAATTACATTCCGTGTTCGAAAACGAATATTATTATTACATAAACACAACTCGCCAATAAACATAACGATCATCGTCGTCGTACGAAATAATAAGCGTTCGCAGCGAAAAACTATGTGAAAACCGTGGTATAGGTAGGTACTATTACCATATAGAGGTACCATATAATACCATACGTACGTACTACATCTGCAGTTGTGCGCCTACCGCGGTGGCGTGCGTACGTTTTTTTTCTTTTTTTTTTATTACATACATAAAATCGGTTTGTTTTTTAAAACGAGTTGTTTTTTATTACGTATTCGCGAATATTACACACACACACACAGACACACACACAATTTATGTGTACTGTGCGTACGCATTCGTGGACAGGTGTATGGTACCTACGTATTTATACGCGTACAAATATTTATTGCGGATATAAAGAAGCGATGAGTATTTTCATATGTGTTTTATTTTTTTTAATTGAGAACCACCACCACCATCCGAGTAATAAACAATCATTAAACATTAAAATTTCGTTATATAATATGGAACACCACTATATACGCGTAGAGCTGCTGCGGCTGCTGCCCACGCCCTTTGCAGCGCAAACTTTTGCCCTCTTTGTTTATATAGTAATAGTCTTTCGTGTGTGCGGCACATATTATTTCCAAAAGTTTCTGTGTGTTACGTATGCGGGGTCTCGGATAAAATAAAAACAGTACATTATAATATTTTTTTTAATAATTCCACCGTACCGAACCGACATCACGAATGATCACCGGCGAGGCGTCACGTGTCATACTATTAATATTATGATTATCGTCATTGGGAAGTAATAGCCTATAGCCGATACTTACATTATCTTAAAACGCGTTGTATCATAATATTGTATATTGGTACCTCATCATCATATAATCAATCGCGACGTGTCTTAACAGTTGTACGAAATCGTGGTTTTTACAGAGAATATCTCATCCGTAACTGACAGTAATATTTTATAGTTAGGTATACTCCACCGGTTTAGGATTTGGCCAATAATAATAATAATAATAATAATTATCCGGCGATGCGATTTCCGAAGATACGGCCAACACACAAATAACGGGTCTTACGTATTATTACTGCCGCGTTTTATTCGTCTCGTAAATTTATCGATTCGTATTATTATTATTATTGAAACGTCGTACGCATCGCGAATACGACGTGTACACATTATAATATTATATTGTACACGCGTACTACCCTCTCATTTGGTACAGTCAACGTATAAAGAGAACTACGGCGGCCAGCTGCGTTATGGCCAATATGTGTATTATTATTATTATTATAGTTATTGGCAATGCGTTTACGCGTATATTGCAGCATATAACGTACACCAGACACGTGGTGGTGGTATTTTGTGTGTATATTGTACATATATATATAGTCTACAATATGAAATTGTGTCGGTATACAGGGTGAATCGCCCCGAGCACGTTTACCCCCTATTTTCCTTCAATTCTTTCGAAATTCGATTTTTTTTAATTTTAAAGTACAGGTTGGTAGGTTCTCAAAGACCGCATTGTTTTTAATTTTCGTACCACTTGAAGCGTGTGTCCTGTGAAGATATAATCTTCTGATTCTCAAATGAAAACCTCCCAACTTTTCTATTGTAAATTATGCTGGCGGATAATTTTTTCTGAATATTTTGATTTACTAGAATTTAAATTTGGATGCAGTGGCGCCACTAGAGGGCGAGGAGGCTTACCACTCCCTGACTACAATTTAGCTCCCCCCTCCGAAAAAATATCCTTTACTGATTTAAATATAACCCCCCTATGAGTTGTTTTAAATTAATAGTTTTGTTAGGTGGGTTGTAGCCCCCCCTCAGAATTTTAGCTTTAGCTGAGTCTATTTTTGGATGAGTAGTTTTCTACTTAGTTAACTTTGTGATTGTAACTTATAACGATTGTAACTTATAACGACCGGTTCCGAGACGATAGCTAAGCTGATGCGTATTATCGCGACGATGACGACGACTATGATGGACAGAAACAAACATTAAAATAATAGGCAAAATAAATACAATATAATATATTATTATGTGACAATATCGTGATTAAAATTAA
The DNA here is from genome assembly GCF_005508785.2 of Acyrthosiphon pisum. Taxonomy (NCBI): domain Eukaryota; kingdom Metazoa; phylum Arthropoda; class Insecta; order Hemiptera; family Aphididae; genus Acyrthosiphon; species Acyrthosiphon pisum. The sequence goes on along the minus strand of NC_042493.1, from coordinate 63,965,864 downwards.
ATCAACAGTTGCACCTCCACCCGCCAAGAAGTGAAAATAGGTTAGAATTTTTTGATTCCATTTTAACTGACTCCGCTGCCGCCTGCAGTATTGCAGCATCAATAAACTCAATAAAGATATAATAATTCCCAGCACTGTGCCGAGGAGCTTATTATGACTAATGAACGAATAGAATATCTAAAATCTAAATATGCGGGTATTACAGTATTATAATATTATCGTTATTATTATACGTGGCCAAACCACGTGACCAACGCCAACAATAATAATGAAAAAAAAATTTAATAATCAATTGTCGTAATAACAATAATAATAATATATACAATTACGGCGAAGCTGCAGTACACGTTATTACTTATGAACCGGCTGCTAATCATATACATTAACGAACGGAATTATCTCGGTGCTTAAAATTAATTTATGATAGTTTTTTATGCGAGTGTGTGCGTTTGCGACCGATGAGAATATTATTTCGGTATGAATGTTGTTTCGTACTCAACGATCGAAAAGTATGAATTTCAATGGTTAGTCATATCCGATAATAATAATAGTAATACGAAACTTTATATTATTATTATATTCAGGAACTATAAAAGTGATTATACGGTGACGTAAATTTTGTTAAAATGAATTAATATTATAGAATTTTTTGATTTTAAAACATAGTGAGTTTCGAATAACCGTCATCGATTGTGTGTAAAATAATAATATTATGTCATTTGCAGCCTCAATTTTATTCTATACAAACTGAACATACCCACACCACCCCACACGTAGGTACGTTGGTTTACCACAAACCGATAAAAAAAATAAATAAAAAATGAGATAAATCGTTACTCGACACCATATCGGAAACATTTTTTTTTTTTTAGTAAGTACTAAAACGGGATTTTCTTTCAAATTATATCATATTATGTTACGGTCAAAGGCTAGAATAATCGGGAAATTACGCCATTGATTGAAATTAGTTTATTCTGAAAGGAAATGTTGTAAAAAAATAAAACTGATTTTGAAATAACATTCATCTTTGATCGGTCAATGAGATCAATTTCCAAGATTGTGGCGGCCAAAGATGATACCTTCCCAGTATTTAATAGTTAATGAACAAACCTGTTTTTTATCATTCTTTCACTTTTATAATCTTATTGTTGTATACCATGGAAGTAAATTGTAAAAATATATTTTTGTCTCTTCTCTTTTTATTTTTATTTCTTTTTCAATTTGCTGCATAATATTTTTCCTAGTACTCTGTTCTTTTGATATTGTATAATTAAATTTGTATTTAAATAGTTCACGCGAGTTAATGGAAATTTAAGTTCAAGTTAAATTCAAGTTATAACAAATGATCATTTAATTTACGAATATAACATATACGAAAACACATATACACAACTCACCCGCATAGACCTACCATAACTAAGAAACGATTTCATATTTTTACCACAGGAATACTACAACTTACTATTCCAAACATAAACTAATCGAAAATCAAACATCAATGCTTTTATACTTTATTAGATTGGATGTATAAAGTTGTGTGATTTGGAATAATATCCAAATTGTAACCATTACTATAACTCCGTAGTACTTATATTATTATACCTAAATATTAACTTGAAAAATGATAATACCAATAAAGCTATAACATGAATTATTTTTTATGACTGCTGAAGGGACTGGAACCTTTTGAATTTATCAGTATCGGTTCCGGTACTGGTTCTCCAAAAACAAAATAACTGTTCTGGACTGCTGTCAGATATAACGAGTTGGACGTATTTAATAATATATAAAATAATATGTCTTTGCGAATAATCGATGCACCGTTTCATTTTTAATAGTATTATATAATATTATAGTCAACGCCGATAAGCTTCAACTTATAATATGCCCGCTGACGTAAACACAACATCGACCTTTCTTGACTTTCCGGAAATTTCTGAATTTATCGCATCTTTGTCTATTATTGTATTATTTGACAGTAATAATATCTATAGTCCACGCCGAACCGTCTTAGGGATGGTTTCCGTACGCTATTTTCTCGTGGCCGAAACATCACGCAGTTTCAGTTATATCCGTCGCTAATCGCCGCATCTATGTATACCTATGTTTCACATTTGATTAATAACGTAGTTTGATATATCATAATAATATATAACAGCAGTGCAGCGGTGTTCACCAATTTATAATAATGTAGTAATCGTTTTTCGAGAGGGCTAACGTAAAGGACGTGTGCACCAATAATACCGGCGCGAGTGACGATATGCGGTGGTGGTGTTTTATGCGATAAACATAATGTACAAAGCGGGGTGTATGTGTGGGTGTGTGGGTTCGGGTGTGCAATATAAGCATATAATATATATATTTATATAAGTGTGTGTGTGTGTATAAACGTTTAGAGACGTGTGCAGGTGTCGGCGGGTAGTGCAGGCAGCGTCGGCGTTTACACACTTAACGAACCAAATCATTCAAAGAGTGTCAACTCCGAATGCCGCCGCTGTATACGTACCTACGTGTGTGCTTATGTATATATATACTCCTGTGCCGTATTACTCGAAAGCAATTCGAACGAGTCGAAGCTCGTTTTCCTCTTTGCATACACACACACACCCACACACATGGCGTAGGTACGTATATATATAGGACGTTTTTTTTTGATTTTCAAATGCACGCGAACACAAGTTCACGCCAGTTGTGTGCGATTTATAGCAGACGAGATTTCCAGCGGTTCGTTTCCCTCGCGCGTCGTTGTCCACGACGAATACTGATGTGTGTTTTCACGGAGTTTCTGTGCGGCAAACAATACCTCCGCGACTGAACAAAAGAACCCCCCCCCCCCCGTAGTCCGTTATGACATTATTCCAAAAAAAAAAAAAAAAGAAAACCGCTAACGTTTTACATGGTATTAGCTCCAACAATCGAGTCGCGTCGCCGATTCGACAGTGTCTATCATCGTGGTGTCTTGTGCGCATATAATATAATAATATCATCGGTTGTGTCAAACGATTTTACCGTACACGGGCGGCGTCATCATCATGATAATATATTATCATAATATTATTTATATATAGGTATATAATATATATACCTATACACCTACAGGTATGGTATACGCGCCACGCGTCGTTAAATCTGAGAATACGACGTTGTTTTTTTTATTCATTTACTGCTGCAAACGTTCTTTGCGAGTAGATACTTTGTCATTATCTTAGGAAATTTTTCGTTTCACGTCTTTTCAAATTCGGATTGTCTATGCGTGGAGGTTCATCGATTCATTGTTCCGCGAATATCGCGTGTTATTTCTAATTATACCTATTATCATTGTATTTATTACAACTACAGCTATCGGAACCGGATGGAATAATATTATAATGTTATTATTGCAACGTCCAAAACAATGTCTGCAAATCGGATCGTATAGCAGGTGGTTTCGTTATAATAATATACATGTCATATTTTCACGCATAAACAACGTACGAAACGTCATACCTTGCTCGAGGTTTTTGAGCTTTCGCGGCAACAGATTATCAGAATATACCTACCTATTATAATATTACTATATTATTAGCGTGTAGGTTTTTAGCGTATCGATACGCGTCTTGCAGCGTCAGTCACAGTAATGAACCGCGGCCGTCTCTTTAGATGGTCGTTGAACCGTCCCGATCGAGACGTTATTCGTCAAAACTAATCGTGCAGTGAACAGTGCAAGATAATAAAATTATGCAACACGAAACCATAAGAAATATATCAATTTACTGCGACAGCCAATAAGTATATTATTATTATTAATAATATTACTGTGCTTCAGTTGTGATGCGCACGCGTCACACGAGAAATTGGTACAGAGTTCACGGTGAAGATGAATCCGTGGTAGGGACCCAAGATGCAACAAAGAGTGTCGGTTCTAAATTGAAAACGTCAAAATTGGTTATGATGGACGTATGACAAAAGCATTCGAAGTTGTCCCGGAACCGGAAGTAAACAACAGTGACACGCGCTCCCCAGACGCCCGGTTCCGTTCGAAAGAAATAATTTTTCTTCGCTGTAAATGTCGTATGGAGCGGTAGGTAGGTACATCGTAAAAAAGAAACGTCTCATAAAACATGGAATACGTCTTCTTCAAGACACTTTTTTTTCTTCTTCGGTAAGTCGAAATAATAATCAACGGCGCTCCCGAATCGAAATATTATCTCAACAAATATCCGTCGATGGTCAATATAGGTATAGACAGGTACCTACGTCAGTAATGTCATTATTTATTAAATAGGTAATTATATTAAATAAACGCCACGAAATGATTTCGTTAAAAGATATTTTCTTTCTTCTATAATACCTATAAAACTAATTGTGTTATTTATATTATTCATATGACGACATCTTTTTCAAATCGATAAAACTGCGCATATTTGATACATTTTTGACGACTTTTGGGAACAATATTATAGTTTAATTTTATCACTATTTTCTTTTGACACAATGTTTGTAGTTTTTGAAGTAAATCCATTTAATATTCATTACTTTAATAAATCAAATATGTCGTTTGATTTTTTGAGTGTGAGTATAGTGTGACAGTTCATTAAAAGCTGTAGGTACATCTGCAAATGACACATTAATTTATGAGATTCGCCTGAGTTCTTGTAATCCGTCAATCTCAATAGTGTTCATCTTTCATAATGATAAAAATAATAATAATATACACTAGGGTACTTTTTGTAAGATGTCGTCATGATTAGACGCATTTTGGTTTTAAAGATTTTTCGTTTATTTATACATATTTTTTTTTATATTTATACCCACACGCGCGTTCAAACATTTTCATCCTGTCGCATATGCATGCAGCCTATTTGTCGAACAAACCACTATACAATGTCTCGTCCTAAATACACACAAAAGAGTATAAATGTCGAAGGGCATTTTTATGTGAATATAATATTCTGAAGAGATAGAATAAAAAAAATAAAAACAAGAGGGAAAAAATCGTTCTACTCGGCGAGGTGGTTATTGTGTTGCACTTGGTTTGACGCGGTCTTGGTAATTAAAATCAGTGTCCCGTGATATAGTGGCCGAGGACGTTTCTCGTGTCACCCTTTCCGCTACCACCACTACAGCCACCACCGCTGACGATATCATAATCATCCCCATTTGCATTTCAGGCGGTAGGGGAAATTATTTTAGCACGAGCGGAGATTTTAATTTTAATTTTTAATTACGCGAAATGCAAAACGACTGACGGCCAAAAGGGTTCCGGTTCATTAATAGTATTATATTATTTTCGACCGTTGCCGCCGCGCCGAGGAACGCGAATCGTAGTCCGGCTTGCAATTAGCGGTCGCCGTTTTTGTGTAATATACGGCGTAATTCGGCCACACCGTTAGAGTCGGACGGGGTAAAAAAATTAAAATAATAATAATAATAATAATAAAATTTCGCGCATCAACCGTTTTCCGTCTGCCGATTGCCCGCTGCCTCTCTGCTGTACGATGACCGTTGATGACGTGGTGGTTAGTGCCCAAAGGGTTGACCGTACCGTAGGAGTCGTTTCCCCTCTGCAGTTCCGTTCTTCACCCGTACTTGCGCCCTCGTCGTCATTACCGCCACGCTGTGCTGCAACGCACTGGTCATCTGCAGGTTTCAGATTGCCATAACCACGTTATACACCGGACTTGTTATTATCACTACTATTATATTATTGTTGTTTGCTTCTCTTTTTCCCCGAAATCGTGCCAGGTTATAGGTATAGATGGTATATATATATATAGTACATTGTGCGCAGGTTTAGATATTTTTATATTAATGGTAGACGCTCCGGGTCCGACCGGTGTACTTTGACATTAAATTTACAAAAGCCCATAAACAACACATTATAATATTATGATATGCATATAGATGTTATGTATATATACGTATTGTATAGGGGTATATAAACTATATGTCATCGCGTTCATTGTCATGTGTATATTATATACACTATTCAGTACGGGTAATGAGCCCACGGAGAACATACCACAACCCACAGGTTTTCTTGACTTCGTACTCCTGCTATTTAAGAACATGATGAACATATTATATGCAGTAGCCGTTTATAATATTATGATATAGATAGGTAAGTAATAATATTGACAGTTGTGCGTAGGATCCAGATATATCCATTCATTGTTCGATATTGTATAATGTATATTATGGATTATTTAAACTGTTGGTAAACGCACGTATACATAGATTTAAAAACGCGTCCAGAATCCTACAGGTCGCGGTTCGTGTATTTCGTAAGCGTATATTTTGTATTTTTAAACAATGATAGATCACCCAAATTATAATTAGATATTACACACATAGACTACAGTACTTTTTAGACGTGACAAACGACTAGTGATCGGAATGTTCACTTAAAAACTAAACTTGTTCACGTTCACATTCGATATGTAATAATATGAACTCGAACGCGTCAACTTTCACGTGCATTAAAAAAATGAACGGTTTAAATAATAGATTTTTCGTTTTTATCATTACTTAAATATTCAAAAACGAATCAGTATATTCTATGGAAATGGGACAAATCATTTTTAAATAATTCTTATTTTTTACAGAGTGTAGGTACTTTTTTTTAACAACAATCATACGCGTATAAAAACTTTGACTTTAAATATTAATATCATGTCCCTTTCGATAACAATCATTATATTTTACACATACGCATTATGCATATAATATTATACGCGTGATTGACTAACGATGGTATAGATAGACAGAAACAAGTCCAACACAAAATAACGATCCAGCATAGGTATAAACCTATGGATGCTGAGGAACGTTAGATTCCACATTACGATTAAGAGAACCGTCACGGATCTGGCCTAAAACTAAAATATATGATATCATATAGCGGTACTGGTTCAGATATTCGACAAACGTACATGCTGAAAAAAATTACCAGCTTTATTTTTTGGTAAAAATTTAAACCCAACTCTACTGGTCATCCTAAAAGGCCGAATGGGAAACAATATAAAATATCTGGGTACACAAATTTATGAAAATTTGAATTTTTCTCGTCAAATACGAGAATTAATGATCAAATGAGGCAACATGTATTCGCAAAATGCTATATCTAGCACCAAATATAATATCTAGCCCAGTAGTATGGCTCAATCGTGAATACAATCAATTATAATCTATTTATCTATGGTGTTAAGGATAAGGGCCACTCATTGTACAATCGAATTGGAAACAGATCAAAACAATACAAAATATCACAGTCCACATCATATTTATATCGTCTAAATTAATACTATTCCCCACTTCACACAATTACCCTGCAGGTTGGAATATATTTGAAGTCATCCGAAACAACGTAGGTATGTTTTTTAAGAAGTCACCACCCCTTATCAAACACATAAGCCTTTTCAACCACTCAAAGAGCGCAGTCTAAAGAGAGGAAAAATAAAAATAAGACTAATCGCATAATTAAATTATGTAAAATAAGTGTGACTCGTTATCTAACTTCACAGTAGATAGTTGTTTATTGCTGACCAGACGATAATAAATTGAAAAGGATGGATAGCTCTCTCACAACAAGGTAGACTAAACAATCAAATTTCGCCGTTTTCATGGCTCACAAACTTTCCAGGAATATAAGTGTGTTTCCCCTTAAAGCCCACACGGTCTCGCTGAGAGAGTAACCTAATTGTAGTGGAATCAGTTATGAGATATTATAACGAAAGCGAAGAGCTTCTTGATAGGTTGATATCCCTTGTGTCTGCCCTAACGCATGGATGATATATATACATCGGTACATGTCAACTTTTACAGATTATTAAATAAATATTTTGTCGCATAAACCCGAGTACCTACATATTATTATATTAAAATTGAAATGGTCGTATCACCAAAGTAGACGTACATCTGTCTCCGTTCTTACCAGTCCTCAATAACGACGAAACTGAGTAATAGAATATTTTATATACCTACGTATTTCTATAGTTTTTCCGAAGTTTCCTTTCGATGGTAGCAAGCGCCTTGCTATTTTTCCAAGAAAATTCTAACTTATACATTTACATTCTGTTACATTGGCCAAAGGCGGTTTCGTCGTTTTGGGTTTAAATGAAATTTCTTAGAAAAGGATTTCTTAAAATTACTAAAAAGGTAAACATATTCATTTAAATCACCTTATTTGTGTGGGTGATTTGAATCGTGCAGGTTATAAGTTATAACATACCTATAACTTGTGTTTGAACGTTTGTGTAAATATTATACAGTAATACTGTAATAACTAATAGCTATAGGAATAATATTATAAACATAAAATATATTATATTAGTGTATATGAATATTTAATTTCGGAAAATTCCACGAGTAGCTTTGCATCCAATCTAATCAACTACTTCTATAACATGGTGTTCAACAAGGGTCCGATTCCTTCGTGGTTTCACAGTCCTAGTCCCTAGATTTGCATTTAGTAATAATATTTGTGGTTTAAAATAATTGGGACCCGCATTATTGTCCTGATACAAATTCTAGTGACAAGGATAATATCGCCGGTTGTTTGTTTGAGAGCAACACTACACTGACGTATTATAAAAATGCGAAATTTGAAATCATGTTCCATTTAAAAAATATATTATTCCATCTCGCACACACAATAATATTGTACAAAAACGCAAACGTTGAATTAATTTTTAAAACAAATAATTATCGTAAACAAATCCTGGGGAGCGCACGAAATCGTTTGAAAATAACAATCTATTTGTTTCTTGTGAACAAAAAAAAAAAATCGCAAATTAATTTCATTAGCAATTCCGTACACCAGTGTAAAAACTCGAATAAGCGACTGCGAAATTAGTAATATATAAATATATATATGCATTATATATGTATACGTAAAGGATGGGATGAATAAATTAGGTCTTAAAACGACGTTTAAATACCGCTATAAATATCAAGAGAGCTTTTTACCAAGGAATACATTTTTTATTGTGTTGCCCCTCGTCGTATAATTAGCTCGGATTATCTCAGTGAAAATTAATGAACTCCTCTCCGCTGACGCTTCCACTATACATAACCAAACCGGAACAGTAAGCTTTTACTAAATATTCTAATGTACACGCAAGAAAAATGTCCGGAGAAAAGATTGCCGAGCCGTTGTTGTCACTGCACCACTCGAGTGTTTTTGATTCGGCGGGAATATGGTTTGTGGTTTTTTTTTTTAGAATTTTTCTAAATTTGTCTCTCCATCATTATACCTACATACCATATACGAATTTAATACAATCCCGCGGTCGATATACACGCGTATAACATAATATTATTATTACTATTATATGTTTACCTGCGAGTATTTCACTCGGACATTATGATTAATAACAATCGTGGATTTGTGAATTAATTTTAATAAAAAATTATGGTCACTCGGTCCGTGGCAGCCGCGTGGATAATAATATCATGTGGTATACACATTATATGCGTATATATAGGTACCTATATACGTACCATAATATATTATTATATTATACGAGCGGCGGACCGATGTCGTGTGTTGTGTGTGTGATACACGGTCGGAGACGTCTGATACGAACGAAATAATATGAAAAATAGACATTCCCTGCAGTGTGGGGTGACCAGTCTAGTCCGGCGTACAATCGATCATTTTTTTTTTTTATTTCCTCTTTCACATTACTATTCACGAGATCGTTACCAGAAACGATTTTTAAACTTGTTTAAGCATTTTACAAACGATCTCAAACATTAGGGTACGCGCTGCACTGTGTATCATATATTATTATTATTATTATTATTATATTATATATTATTGTTATTATTATTGTAACAATAATATATTATTGTTGTTGTTGTTATACACCGCGTGTGTATTATATAATACGCGCTGATCTCATCCACCACCACCACCCATCTCCACTGTCACAACCCCGCCATGACATTGGTAAATCATATTCTCCATAATATAATAATATTATATACTCACGAAAATATATAATCATTCTACGGTGCGACGATATTTGCGTAAGTTTCTTTTTTTTTTTTTAAATGTTGATAACACTATTTGTCTTATTTACCTGAAACAAAAACAAAAACAAAACATGTGACTATCGTGATTTAAATGATTCAAAGTATTTATCGCGATAATATAATATATATATATATGTTATATTACCACGTGCAATGTGTATAATACCTATTATAATAGTAATATTATTTTACACAATAAAACATGCGAATACAATACGATCAGTATTTACATAAAATATAATAATATTTAAAAAAAAAAAAAAAACATTGTGTTCTAACTCCGTAAAAACCGAAATAGTGAAAGCGAAACGGCACGGCGGCGTCGTCGTCGTCACAGTTGCCGCCGCTGCAGATAACATGTAAAATAATAACAATAATAAAAAAAAAGCCCATCAAGTGTGACAACTACAATTGCAACGGACTGATGACAATGACGTGTTGGGCTTTTACAGTGTGTAATGTTACGATTAAAATATAATTATTATTATTTTTATTGTCTTAAAATAATATATAGGTATGCAGGTACGTTGCAGGAAAATAGTTTCTAAAATTACGAATTGATTTCATTAGGGAAAAATCACTACCCATGAGGGAAACCGGCAATGGCAGCGTTCTTTATGCTTTGTTTATTTATTGGCACATTTGCGGGTGCCATTTTCGTTTAAAAAACATACCTAACAGTATGACGTCGTGTAAAACGTTACGTGGGATAAAACTTAAAGCATAATGTTTAATACCTACCTATATATGCTTATAAAAAAAGTCACTAAAGCGTTTATTTACCAACTGTTTCAAACGTGACTTATTTTATGTCCATTTACATAATATAACTCACGTATGAACTACAATATATGTACAGAGATAAAAGAATGATTTAGACCATATTATTATACTTCCAAAAATTATTTCACAATATTTAAAAAAAATGGTTTACGACTCAAAATCAATTCTCTCATCTATTCCGAATATTTAAATATAATAAAACTATTACAGTCGATTCTTAATTCTTAAGGTTAGTATATATTTTGAACTAATCATTCTTTTTTTCAAAAAATACATGGGTAATGAAAAACCAGATGATTTATCCAATAGATTCAAAACTATATTATCTTTTAATTATCATTTCAGAATTTTTTCTACAAATCATTTCGATTTAAATTGGTTTATTATTTCCTATGATAATATGAACCTGGAAAAATCACACGACGTTTAAACGACCGTTGAACGTGATTCAAGGTTGTTAAGTATTATAATATTATAATATTATATTATTATGCCCATAGATCCCATACGCGTACGAATGTATACGATGACTATGCGTTGATGATGGCGTAAGATAATTATTTCATTACTGTAGCCGGTTTCGACTAAATAATAATTTATTCACATGATATACACAACACCGATGTGTCGAAAAAAAAAACGTAAAATATTTTAAGTAGTTTCGTCTAAGCAAGAAACGCGCGTGGCTTATGGTTCGTAACGCAGCACCGCCACGACGGAATGTAATCATAATTATATTATATACCTATTTATAAAAATAACGTTTCGTGTAAGTAATTATATTTTGTTTAATTATTTTGTTCTCGGCGTTGTATTTGCTCGTGTATAAAATTTTTATTAAAATAATCGCATTCGATCGCCGGTAGAACGGGCAAAATTCCATTCCGAGTGTGTTCTAGACTAGGACAAAGCAGCATTTTCTTCGTTTAATTTAAAATTCTAGGAAAAATCCATCGGTGAAAAAAATCCTATATTCAGCACACGATTTCTGCCCTGCACCTATATATAATATAATATATAACATAACTTTGAAAATTGAATATGAATTCGTCGTCAATATATGCAGATTCCTGTTGGTTTTTTAATTAAAAATACGTTTGGTGTGCGCAAAAAGGATTTACAAAATTAAACGTGGTACGGTTCAGACGACAAATCAAGGGAGAATGTTAAAATGAGAGAAGGTCTTTACGGTTTTGTCAAAATCGATTTTAATTAAAAAGTTTAGATTCCGTGTGGGTGTAATACCGACAGAAGAAATGGAATTAATTACATTCACCCACATAGATGATCCCGCATTATTCACATGCCAAAAGTTGTTAATAAAAAAAATACATGTATATATATATATATATATATATCATAGGTACGTATTTATCATAGATATTATCAGACGTAGATGTAGACATCGTCTAAGTAATTTGTTATATTGATCATATTATAGGAAAACATTAATATTTCATTCGACTGACGGTAAAGTATATTTTATTATATTATATTATATTATATTATATTATATTACACTAAATCAATATTGGTAGTGGTTTATTTCGAATCAAAACCTATGCTGGGACGTGGTAAAATAAAATATTATCCACTTTGATTTTCTGACAGTTGGCTACGGTTGTAAATAGGTCGTTTATGCAAACTTATTTTTTCATGTAACTAAATGCTTATAATTATTATAGGATTTGGTTACATAAACTTTTTGCTACCTGCTATAGGTGAAGTAGTCCTATTTATAATAACTACACATGCTCGTTTGAAATAACAATATTCCATCGTAGCATAATAATTTCGCACACACTGCAGTACACACACTTTACGACAGATGAAAACTAAATCAAATTTGAATATTATTTTCATCCCCTCGGCGTGTATTTATTTACAGGTAAAATATTATTTTATGAGATATAACCCTCCTCTTGGTTCTAAGCATAAAAAGAGCGTTTACTTATAGATATTTGTTGTTGTATATACAAGAGCGCGATTCAATGCAAATATTTGAATAATCCATTGTTTTTCGTTGTGCCTATGCCTATACACTTGAAATAAACCTCTCGGTTCACCATCATTATTCTGCATTTTAATAAAACAAACGCACGCGTATAATGACGGATGAATACAATAATATAGTACATAATTAATTCTTTTAAATTCAAATATTATTATTTATCTTGGACGAGTGTCGTTAATGGCGTTTAATACATATTATATATACCACCGGAATCTAACGGTGTCAAGGTTATGTACATATTCAGGAAATCATTTTGAAACGGACCCCTAAAAAATATTATGTTCGTTTATCTATAACACCGGTTAGATATATGTTATAAACCTGCAATTACGAATGCTCTAATTAGTCGGACGTATATAATAGAATATACGTTTAACGAACGCTTAAAGAAATAAACACACGAGCAATGGGTGCACTTAAAAAACGATTACGTCCATTAAACGCATTATTATATATTTTATAGGTACACGAAAGTAATATTATTAATGATATTAAAATAGCGACGACTATGTTCTCGCACACTGCACATGCGTCGGTGGACGAGATCTCTCAACAACGGTGCAATGATGATAGTCATAATAATAATAATAATAATAATAATCGTATTATACGAGCTATCAAACGTATCAGCTCGTATTAATAGTACTCTACAACGACATAATATTATTATTATTACAATGGCGTATAAGTATGGAACACAAACATAATAATATTATATTATATAATTTGGCGTTTGGTATACTTTGGTATGACAATAATATTATATCGACGAGTTACCGACGGAAGATACGAAATATTGTTTGTTTTGCGTGTAGATAACTTGGATAAGTGCAGAACCAACTCAAGTAACCAATAAAAAAACCAATAAGAACAAAATAATATATTATATTATCCCAAGCCGATGGTTTTTTTTTAGTTTTGTTTGCCCATTAAAGTGTAGGTACCTACTGCGTGTACAACCATATTACCGAATGGCATATAATGACGCCAAATGGAGTGAGAAGGCTATGGGAACGAGACCCCCAAAAATATTAAAATCCCCGCCAAAAGAAATAAAAATATGTACACATTTGTATACAAATTAAAGTACCTAGTTAAAAACATTATTGTGGGTTGGTATAGTTCGTTGACATAGCAATCAGATAACATATTATACCTATTTAAATATAACGTATTATTAAACCAATTACTAACCTATATTTTTTATACGATGAATATTGTGTATACCAATCGAGGTACCTATATTATTATGTTTTCCATATTATAGACACCGATTAGCCTCTATGGAGTTCGTGTCATATATGTCGGACTTTAATTTAATTGTTCTAAAAGTTTCGATATTTTGATTTCGTGCAGATGTATATCAAATTAAGCAAAATTAAAATTAAAAACCAATGCAAATCGATTAGTTGAAAGAATAGTCAAACTATTATACAATATTATTTAAGCGTATTAAAGCAACATTTCAGGTACCTAACGTTTTGTGGTGTACCTAATATTTTCCTCGTAAATCGTAATGATACTTTGTGGTGAACTTGTGCTGTATGTTTTAATAATATCAAAATATTATTTTAATTTTTTCCGAAAACAAAAAAAAAAAACATTTGTATATAATATATAATATTTACATCGATTTAAATCCTGGTGGAGCGAGTCGTCCCCGTTAGGTTCGCGCTTCTATATTATGATATCATACATTTATAATAATATAATGAGAGCACAGAATATTCGAACCCTCTCCCCAAATTTGAAACATAGCTATTTGCAGCGCCCATGTAGTCCGGACACACACGCAACGGTGGATTCACTGCACACGTTAGATATATAATGCGAGGACCGGTGAAAAGTCGGTTCGAATATGTAACGTGTAACACGTATCATACATAATATATAATATGATACGCGTAATAATATAATAAACAACAACGGCGAAGGCACTTCTAAAACGACTTGCTGCTGCAGATGGGGAGTGAAGCTGCAGTCGCTTGCACTCTCACACACACACGCATACACGCACGTCCATTAGGTTAATCGGTCGATTTATCAACGGCGGTGGCTGTTACGCGATATACCCGGCTATTGCCTTTTAATACCTATTTTGTTTACGGTGCCATCCATTTCCACTTGTTGTCGGCGGCGGCGGCCCATCAAAATAATATACGTTACATTAATATCATATATATTATGTAACATGTATATGGGTGCCTACACGCGTGCACCCCGCGCGCACGTTAATGGACTTATGGTCGTCTTCTGTATCTGTTCGACGCCGCCGCCGCCGCCGTATCGCGTGTATGTGCACTGTTTTTTATCATCATCGACGATACAATAATAATATAACGAGAGGAAAAAATACCGAAGAAGACGAAAACACAGTCAATGCCACCGTTTTCGTGTTTTTTTTTTTTTTCCATTCGAAACAGAACACAATTCATCTGTGCGCGCGATGATGTCTCGGTCGCGGTTGAAAACACCCGACAACGAGGTCGGCGTGACCGCCGTCGTCATCGCGCAATGGTATAGTCGCAGGCAGAGTGGTAAGTACCTGTGTAATACGTGTATACGCATTGTCGGTTTACAGTAATGGTATTTACCGCATTAATGAAACCTATACCTAAAGGTATTACTATATCTATTTAAGACCGCTCGGGTTCACATAACATTAAGTCGCGTCCGAAAGTTGAGCTCGGTCCATCTCTGGACATTTGCCGTTATAGACCATGTTGGTTATTCAATGTTACCGCATTATTATTACAACCACCAATCAGAATAAGACAAACGAATATTAGCTATTATGTATATCGTAGTAAATGCGACTCTATACTACGACCTGCACGGGGTAGTTTACACTATATTATACCTATTACACGCCAGGAACCTTTTTTTTTTGGTGAGTGCATTACATTTTTTTTCTCAGCCTAGTTATTGTAGAACTAGAATACTTATCACCTGTTACTTAATGCATCTTATGACACCATTGCTCATAAAAAATGTCAGTGGTGGCACTTGAAAGGGAGAACCTCCTCTGACTATGGTAGTATATACTGAATACCGATACACACAATGTTATACGCTGAAGTAGCGGAATCGTATACGCTACAGCGTTTTTCCCGGTCACGGTATACAAAGTCGTTAATTTTGGCGGAGAAAAGTGCAGCGAGGATGTTGAAAACGAGAAAATACTATAACGAGAGCCGCTGTCAACAGACTACAGTTTGGAAAATATAGGTGCCTACAACATATTATATTCAACATAATATAGTGCATAATATGGTATTATTATTTTCAATACTATTATCTTACTTACGACGTACCTATGCACACAACGGTACGAAAAACAATCTCGACAGGCACGCCTCCGGACTGCAGAGTCTCAAACGTGTCATCAGTTATATTAAAATCATAATAATATTATTACAATGATTAGAAAGAAAAAAAAAACCATTTATTTCTCGTCTGCGAAAAGAGATATATAATTACCAAATTATAATATTATATATATATTATGTAGAGCGTTTTCGCGAGAAAACAACCCTCGGCTGGCAGGTAAGCCATCGTCGAACGTGCGTTTTGGTCGACATTTTTAACATAAGTTGTCACGCACCTCATCGGGCCGGTGGCGGTGTAAATTATAATTATACGTGTCTACCTACGTATACGTTCAGATTGACAATTTCCCCTTTACTTCTGAACCGCCACCGTTTGCGAACTGTTTTTCGATAAATATCGAAAAAACGATATTTTTTTATCCGATTTCGACCCCCCCCCCCCTCATCGATCAGATATTTCATACTAGAATAATGATTCCATTCTTCTGCGTGAAAGAGAAATGGTCAAACGACTGCAGTTATTTGGTTTTAAAGAGAGTCGTAAAATATAATATAATCTTAGACCCGAGTTATTTATCCGTTTGCAACAACGTTGAATCTAGGAGGAGACGACCGTGGTATGGAAAACCGAATTTTATTATTTTATGAATCTGTAAAGTACGAATTGTGCGGGTTCTTTGTAAACTTAAGCCATTAATTAAACTCGTTTTGCAACAGCAATCTCTCTATGACGCCTCATCCCGCTATAAATACATCAGTTCCAGTTCGTTTTAAACGCTGTACTTTTATAATATTTTTATACTACCTAGTTAGATTGCACGTCGCTCAAACGCTGCCGGGCTAAAGTAAAAATAAAATTATCTATATTATTAACAGCAAATAAATATGTAGAGCCTTCTAAGGAGTAAATAGGTTTGGTTATGTTGGTACTAATGATTTTTTGGCGCTCTGATGCATGTCTGGTCCTTTTTTTATGCAGAAAAGTTGTTGGAAACAGAGTTTTTAATTTTTAAAGTCATCAGTCATATTCCGTTGCAAACCAAACATGTTTTTCCAACTATGGCGGATTGGACACTGCGCGTGGTGTATTTCGGTTTAAGTAGTTTAATAGCCTCATGAGAAAATCCGTTTAAGTGTACCTCATTAATGAGTACCTAAATCGTTGCGTACCTCTGTTTATATGAGCAAGTCGGACCCGTTTAGTATATCCGCCTGCGGTGGATTGGACACGCGGGTGCATGTCTGGTGTATTTATGCGTGTCAAAAATAGTTGAGATAAAATAGTGTTTAGTATCTAGCAATCGGTTTCCATGATGTTCTGTGACAACTTTTATGTAGAACCATAAACCACTTTTTTATGATTATTATTAATATTACAATATTAACCAGCCGAATGATCGTGTGACACCATCTAGCCTAACATTCAGGGCAGGGCAAGAGGGTGTGCACCAGTGGCGTTATTCTATAAGAGGGTGCAACTTTCGGAACTAAAAAAAACTAAATTGTACTTTTTGTTTGAAGTTGAAATCCAAGAGAAAAAAATTCGTTGTAACCGGTGCCTGTTAGGTGTATATTTGTGTGTCAAAAACAATTGTGTTTAAATCGTGTTTAGTGTCTAGCAATCGGTTTCCATGGTTTTCTGTGACAACTTTTATGTAGACACACTAAATAACTATAATTAACCAAAAACAACTTTTTTTTTTATCATTATTATTACAATATTAATCAGCTGAATAATCGTGTGAGACCATCGAGCCTAGCTTTCAGGAAAGGGGTAAGAGGGCGCTCTCAAGCTAGCAGCACAATTCTATATAAGAGGGTGCAAGTTTCAGAACTAAAAAAAAACTAAAGTGCACTTTTTGTTTGAAGTTAAAATGTAAGAGTAAAAAAATCGTTCAATGGTCAATCGTAACCTATTGTATCCACGATAAATAATAATAATAATAATATGTTGTGTGTATAAACACGTAACAGACGAACTATATAAAATTCGTAAACATTTTGAAATGTTATTGTGTTTTCTCAAAACCGATACCGATATTAAGCGTGTGTTGAAATTTCACCAGCTATACAAATCAATTATTTATGTTTCATACACCATTTATTCGTTCGTAATACGTTAATAATTTACATTTAGTGTACACGATATGTTATGTTTATTATCATTTTTCGTTATTACCAAGTCAATTTATTTCAAGTTAAATTGATTGATGGGCCCCAGCTTTACGATATATATATACGATATAAATGTAAATAATACGTTTAGATTTGTAATATTACTCAACGGTGTATAATATCAAACTCCATTTATTTTAGTTTTTAATAAATGGACGGGCGTGTTGATGCGTCAACGCGCGAGAGGTTGTTTAATATATATATAATATTATATGCACTGTATATACTATTTATTATTACAGAGGTAGGTAGGTAGGTATACCCATGTATAGTTTTTGTACAGTAACCCGTGTACGGAATTAGATTAACGGCGTGATGCATAAAACAGTTTTCGTTGAATTATTATTATGATTATTATTATTTTGGCGTAAAAATTTATTTGATTCGAACGCGACGTAAATCATCAGCATTTTATTGACATAGGTACATTATAATAATATATCAGGCGCGCGGGTCGTGTATATACGTATAATAAAAGGGCCGCCTGCCGCCTTCCATATTTAATTTTAATCACCGCGTACAAATGTTATGTGCTTATTGTATACGTTTTGTAATTAAGTTGTATTTGCTCGACTGTATGTGCTCGAATAAAACATAACGTACTTAAAATAAATAATATTTTAAAAACGGACGCGCGCTTTGTGAAGTATAAAATTAATTATTACGGTATATTATACTCGATTTCACGACAAACAGTATTGTATTCGCCGTAATTTCTGATTTAAAGTCAAGCAGCCTATTATACGGTGGGCCCGCGAGGCGGGTGGGTCGGTCGCCGAGAGGAAAAAAAAATATTGGTTTTTTACGATTTATAGCGGTGAGTATTTCGAAAGTAATCTATAGTAAAAGCTCGTTGACGGCGGCGGCGGGCGGAATGAAAGGGTACGCAACTGAAAAACGAATTTACGGCAAACATATTATATATTATATTGTATTGCGCGTGGTAAATGTGTTCAGAGCAGTATATACGGACCGCAAAAACTGGGGATTTTCGACATCGTCGTCGTCGCCGTCGCCGCCGATGTTGTGTACATCGCACCGAAGCGGAAAAATTATAGCAGCGGCGGATGTGAAATTTGACCAAGATAAAGTCCGTGGCCCGAAAGTAATGTGCCGGGGTGTACACACGTATATAATATGATTATCGAATGGCTTTTTCTGTACAGATCGGGATTTCCGATAACGGTCACACACGCATACGCTGTCTAATGGATCGTATATTTTATTATTTCCGTCAATTTGCCATTTCTACCGCGCTTATTCCCCCCCCCCCCCCCTGAACGTACATAAAATAATATAAAGGTGCGCGACCATGTCATGATTGTTATACGCACACGAGAATAGTTATTATTTTTTTACCGATTCGGTTGTGTCGTCGTCGTTAACGATAGTAATAATGGACAACGACTACGCGACCGCGACACGGTACAGAATAAATGAAAACGAAAAACCACCGCCGCCGCCGCCTCCTCGCTGACAGTTGGAAATAAATCACGGGGTTTCAATCATCGTTTCTCGTGTACGTGTATAACAATATAAGACTTCACGTCTCTCGTCTGTGTGTGCGTTTCTCTCTCTCTCTCACCCCATCACTCTGTGCATCTCGCGGCTGTCTCACTCTGTTCCGCACTCTCATATCCAAGTCGTGTTGGGGGGGGAGGGGGCGGGGAGAGATGTACAGGTGGAGACTGCCGCTGCAGTCGCGTATACAGAAAATAATCGTGACGCGAAAAAATGTAATAATAAAGTCGATTCTGTGTGTTGTGTGCATTAATTTTTTGTTTCCAACGCGTATAGTCGCCGCCGCCGCATCGGCATACGGCTCTTGTATAATACACACACACACGCTCATATCTACGTGCACACACACACCACCTAAGTCTACCTGTACACTATGTGTGTGTGTGTGTGTGTGTGTGTGTGTGTGCATCATGTATATTATTCGTACGTGCGCGAGCCGGGGCGTACACGGTCACGCCGATACGGCACTCAACAAATTTCCAGGACAGGTGCTTATTAGGACGTCGTAATATGATGAGAAACCGACGCCGTCGTCGTCGTCGTCGTCGTCCGGGGGCACGGCCCACACCGCTATTAATTAAACCTCACGTGCCCCCGACGCGCCCCGTGCCCGGACGGACAACGCGACTGCATAATATTGTAGCGGTCTTGTGCTGCAGGAAAGAATGCGTTTAGACAATTTTTTATTATTATTATCACCGTCATCATCATCATCATTATTATTATTATTGTTTTTCGATTTCCTCCCATATCATAATATTATTATATATTGTGTTTCTCCCGCGCGGCCGCCACCACTATATGCGTATACTTAGTTATCCGTATATCTCCGAATAACGCCGCTGATGCAGTATTGTAATATTATTATTGTGTGCCGACCGAGTCTTCCTGCGACTCCTCCCACTCCTCCCCCTCGTCCTGATCCTGGTCCGTTGTGCATGTGTAAATATATGTACGACGTGTAGGTATTATAATATAATATTATACGCTCGCCGTACGCGCGTGTGCAGTATCGGCGCGACGGTCCGACGTGATTATTTTCATATTTTCTATTAGGAAAACAACGAAAAGGAGGCGCGCCTCGCACAACGATTTCATTAGACGTATATAAAACGAAATGATAGAAAAGAATAACAGAAGACCGGTGTCGGAAATCACGTACATAAAAATAAAAAACCGTCTTCACGCCGAGTCTGGTGCACACTCGCACATATGCGCGGGGCGAGATTATCGAGAGAGCCAATCGCGAAATAAATAATAATATAATATTATGCGTGAGTTATATTATCCGGATCACGAACACTATATATATATATAAGGTACTGTGATGCCCTTACTCCTTCCGCCTCAGCGTCCGTTTCGCGAGGCAGGATATAGGTCCGGAACAAGACAGATGACGCGTATTTTTATTGTGTGCATAGTAGTGGTGGTGCGTTGTTTGTGTATGCTCCTCGCATACCGTGCAGAGGATTGTGTGCCGCCGAACACACCTAATTGTAAATCAGACTGCGCGCGTAAACGTGAAAATACGATTTCAATATACAAGACGGAGGTGAGATACCCCGCGTGTATATAAGCCCGACCACCGTAGCATTTACCTTATATACAGCCGGCGATGGCGCGAACCCGGCACTGTTTTTATACAGCGTTAGATTATTTCTTACAAAAATCCGCAAAGCCTTTTTACGCGGAGCGACTATATACGTCCAGTATTAATGCGAGTTAATCGATCCACGAGGTGTAGGCATCCTCGATAGCCGGTCTGCCTGCAGTTTATATAGTTATCATTATCATTACGATATAGGTTAACCGTTTTCGCGATTTTATACACCGTCCACGCTGTCTGTGTGGCGGCGTTTATTTGTTTTGCTTTTTTCTCCTCTCCCATATTATTATATCTAATATTATTCAGTATTGCCCGAAACGTCCGTCGTCGTCCGTCTCCCGCGTATGATATATAATGACTTAAACAGTTAAACACAATATATATTATATTATAGTACCTACTGCAACCTGTTGTAGACATTATACCAGTATATATATGCGGTCACTGGCTGGGGGGGCTCGCGGTATAGACGCGAGTTAAACGCATATTATTATACGTATACATAGGGGCAATTGATGTGCAGCGCGTGTAATGTATATTATGCCACCGCGCCGCATGTTGTACCTACCTGTCCTGTACCAATATCATCGCTCGCGATAGTGAGACGAACGCGGGGTTGATTGATGACCGACACGGGATGTGTGGAAAACCATGTCGGCGAGGTGGACGACGACGACGTCGAGAAGGAGTAGAAGAAAATGTATAATATTATGTGTACCTACACGAGACGGCATAGGCGTCGTGTATTTCGTGTGCTATAGCGTCGACCTGGCGAGTGTGTAACTGCAGAGTTGTGATGGTGATACAGGGGGAAGGGGGTCAGAGAACGGTGCGGAGGTGTCCGCGGGCTAAAACCTGGTGCTAATGAGAAAAAGATTAGAGACAATTACCGCATTAAATTTGTTCGGGTGTTGCGGCGGCGGCGGCGTCCAGACATTTGGGTTGTGCGTGTATCTCCGTTTCGAATAATATCATATATTATATTATATTATACGTTGCCGGTCCGGGTTTACCCACGGAAAACATCGTCCGCCGGCGTCACCTCGGCCATAAGGGATGATGATGCGTCGAGCACCGGCCGTATTTTGCGGTTTGTCGTGGTTGTGTTCACCTACGGTCCCACGTGGTATATATTATAGTAACCTCGCGGCGACAAACCGAACCCACACACACACACGACTCACCCACCCACTTTCCCCTACTTTTTTGTTGTTGTTGTTTTTTCGCTACTATTATTTCGGCCACCGCGACCGGATAACTGGCGTTTCCGGAAAATTCGAATTTAAAAGCCACAGCCGCCACCCTGTAATAATTATTATCGCTCGTTTTGCTTGGCCAGACCCGTATCAGAAATTTACATATAATAAACGACAACTGCGGCGTTGTACGCATATTATACAGAGTGAACATAAATTCGTGTTAAAACAACAACTGCGAGGGGGAGACGCGTACAATACGCGGGTCTTACCTTGTGTTTTTAGCAAATAATGCTGATGATAAATATAACAATTATAATAATATATACCATATATTATTATATTAATTATTATCGCGTGGAAAAACAAAGCCCGCCGCGACGTATC
Organism: Acyrthosiphon pisum; assembly: GCF_005508785.2. Classification (NCBI taxonomy): domain Eukaryota; kingdom Metazoa; phylum Arthropoda; class Insecta; order Hemiptera; family Aphididae; genus Acyrthosiphon; species Acyrthosiphon pisum. Next base: position 63,942,836 of record NC_042493.1, on the reverse strand, counting down.
AAAAAATATAATAATTAATACTGATACAATCGCCAACGATAAAAGTATACTTTATATATATAGTCATGTTATATTATTATTTGTTATTTTTTTCACTAATGCCACCGAAAATTGAAATATTGGAACTATTATTATGTAGGTACTTAAAATAAATATAAAAAAAAAACTATTGGTACCTACACCTTTGAAAAAGCATACACTTTTTTCACATTTCACACATTAAAATAACCCGTTTTTTAGTGTTTTAAAATTTGTATTTCATGTCTACTAATACCTTTTTTTTATCGACTCTTGTATAATTTATTATTGAAAATATAGTGCTTCGTGGAAAAATGTAACGCAAATGCAGTTAATATAATATTATATAATAGGTAATAATAATAATAATATCATGAGTTGAACGTTCGAAATAATTTAAAACAATGCATGTGGCTTGGCGAGGCAGTGCTACTAGTCGCGCAATGCCACTGAAAGTAAGTAACACCCGCAGCTACTAGTTCCCGGATGGGTTACCACCCGGGTTCGTAGTGGTAAAAACCTTGCCACACGTGTTTGCTTTCCTACCGTAAAAATACCTTATCGTATCAACTTGATCACCCACAGTTCATAATATCCTACAACAGCTATGATGAATATAGTCGCCGGGCTTAGGTTCAATAATAATAAAAAAAAAAAAATTAACGTGTACTTTTATTGTTCATGAAATTATTTATCAAAAAATAATATAACGTAACACAATAAATATGATATTGTATACCTATAAATATAATATAATTTAAATTTATCTATCTCTTTTTACTTTTGAATTTTTATAAAAAGATATTTATAATAATGCAAACGTTATTTAAAAATGTTTTACTGTTGTGCTCCTTTATGCAATTTACTCAATGTCGAATACACACAATAAACTCAATTGTAGACACTATAAAATAATATTGTAGGTATATCATTTTAAACTTTGTGTCTTTATTCAAAGTTAACATTATAATATCATATTTTAATGAAAATATTAAATTTTTTTTTGTCATTTCTATTGGAAATTAATAGGTGCATGATAATATGTAATAATATTATTGTAATGTATTTTTATTAAATGTATAGGTATTTCGTAAAACTTCGAATTGGTACCCAACAATAATGATAATAATAAAAAATATTGCATTTCAAATTCCGAATAAGTGGTAGCGGTGGAATCTGAAAAGAACCAGAAAGATTACTGAGACGTATGATTACCAAAACTCCTTCATCCACCAACGATGACGAAGACGACGACAACGACATGCGTTTCTCTTTTGTTAGCCCGGGCATCGGGGTCGAAGGGAAAAAGTAATATTACCCTTCAATTGTTGACCTGTCTACCGGAAGCTGACGTACGGTGCTCGTACGTGGTCGGAAAATATTCCACACGTTAGTGTTTCCGGCATCGTCCGGCGGAAACGACGGGGCCCCATTGCGAAAAGTAGTTACTGTGCCCGTGGAAAATTGAAAATGTAATGCATGTAAGCGTTTGTGTACAGGTGTGTGTGTGTTTGTGTGTGTGCTTATTGAATTGGAGGGGCACACTAAAAATAAGTGTGTTGCATAGAACAAACAAAACGATTACCGTACCAATAAGAAGGTAGCAATAATAGTAGGGATAACGGTGTTGAATATTTGTGGAATATACGTTTTCGTTTTCACGAAGGTTATTCATTTAAATATTATACCATCTATAGGTATACAGGATTTTATTGTAACAGTGTGAAATAATTTTCCGTCAGTTGGTTCGAAAACTGCTGTATTTTTTTTCTCGATAACATATTTCAAATTGAACTAAAAAAAAAAAATCACTTTAATCATTTTTAATTACCTCCTCTTGATAGATTATTTGATTGGATGGTTTTGAAGTATTTCCCTGCCATACCATAATAATTCTTCGTAACTCATAATCGATTATATTATTTTCTTCTTAAATAATATTATATTTCCAGTAGGTATACCAGTGTTGCCTATTTTTACTCAGTTTATTATTCCTCCATAGTTATTTTTTTTTCGTTTTTGAATCGACATTTAATTACTGTTTACCGTTTATATCGAATTTAATAATTTATCATATTTAATGACAGTTTAATTACATTTTTTTTTGTATTTTATTTTTTTATTTACGCATTTATAAATAGATACACACAGTGACTTTTTTATATTCAATCCAGTGTTTTCATGAAAATATAATATATAGGTGTCTATTGTCAATTATTGTGAATAATTGAATCAGAATTTTGGAAATTCAAGATTTCAATACCTACGCTTTATAATTTTCAAACGGATACAACGTACATTTATTATCGTTTACATTATGGCCCAGAAAGTTAACACAAATTAATCATTGAATAATATTATTAAATTGTCACGCCCGTTACGTATAATATAATATAGTAATATATTATACTCTGCCGGGCCCGGATTCGTTTTGATAAGTGCGTGTAATAATAATAATACTATTTTGAACGTTGTATCGTTATAGGTTCTAAGATGAATTTATCGCGTTGCCGACGCATAAATTATGCGGAATAATTGGTATTTTTGAGATTTGATACCGTCTAGGTATATATATATATATATATATATATAGGTTTCGCAGTTGGATAAATAACATTCCACCGACTATACGGACGATAAAAGACGATAATACGAGCTGCAGCACATATAATAATTATTAGCGTAAGACAATTTGATCGGAATCGAGCAGAGAATATTGCGAACCTATTTTATTCCGATAAACTTATATACCGGGCTTGAAATTAACCGGAGACCGACTCCACAATAAGTATCGAACCCGTACCGAATGTAATATATTGGCACTATGTACTTATATATATATATACATATTATATGTACCTATACCTATATAGAATATATACCTATATCGTCGCGAATGTCACCGTGATAAAATCTTCTTTTTTACTTGACAGTTTTATCGTCGACAAGTGTCTCGAAAACGAACACTGTCGCGAACACGATATAACATTATGCTATATTATTATATAACTATATACGCTTGTACTGCTGCTGCTGCTACGAGAAGCAAATAATAAGAAAGAAAAAACGACGCACCCTCTGGTGAAATTGTAATTATTTTGATTTTTCCGATACCGAGCCAAACGCACGCACACGTCAATACGCCATATCATTATCTGCATTTTCATTATTATTGCGCTGCGTTACGTAGGTATATTATAGTAGTATTATATAGCAGCGACCAAATAGTAAGTATACCGCACCCGGTAATCGGTAGGTACATTATACCCGCTACTCAATAACGGGGGTTGATTTTCTATCTAGACCACCGCCTACACCTCTGCAGTGGACTAAACGCCACAATAGCCAATCAATCTTGTCGTCGTCATCTCTGAATATTTCGCGGTTAGATTGCGGTGTTCAACGACGACGAAATGATAATAATTCGAGAAGAGTCTTCTCGGAGAATCGAAGAGTATAATATTATGATATTTACTGTTATATTTTCATCGACATAATATAAGCGACGCTACCGCCACCACTTCCGACGATAGTTTTTGTCTCGGCTTATGAATCGGTCTAAATCCACCGGCGGCACAATAATAATTTCACGGGCCAAGTGGCATACGTTGGATATTATTATATATACAGAGACAGCGGCGGCGGTGCAAGTCACAATATACATCTCATCGGCGGATATGAGAACAAAAATAATAATAATAACCGCCGATTCACTGCCGGTAAATAGACGTTCCGATGACGTTATGAAATGATAATAATAATAATAATAATAATCTCTGTTGGTTCCTCTCCTATTTATTAATAATATTATTATTATGTATTATACTCCGCCGTCATCGTTGCAGTTATCCGTGTTATTCTTTGCCGCGCGCGCCTCCGTATTTCGCACAAATCACGACCGCACCCTCCTCCACAGTCGATGATCGTTTTCGCCAGTCAGATCAACTACAACTATAGATACTACAACACTGCTACTATTATAAATAAGAATAATATTATGTTTTATTAATAACGTGATAAACAGCTACACAGCTCTGCATTTTTATAAACGGTTTCCGACCGAATTGGTTTCTTTCTATCTCCGCGAGACGACATCATCATTATTTCGATATCGATATCAAGTCAAATGCGAAATACCACGTACAGTTATTATTATTATTATGTTATTTATTATTGTATAATATTTCATTTTTCATTTTTCTTCATTAAAAGTTTGAGTCTTATCCCATTGCATCCTCCATGAACGCTGACCTTTGTTTACTTTTTCTCCTATTTATTAGACGTACTCATCCGTTGACATTTGAGCTACGGAAGTCGACTTGTCCTGCAGTATAGGTTACCTATCCAGTATCAATTGTCTATATTAATATACCGGTTCGTCCGTCGGCGTGTGAATCCGTTATATTATTATTTTAACGTCTGTATGTGGCCACACACAGAAAATAATATATACACATATTATTATTATGTTCCCGTGATGGCTATTGTTAAAAACTCGTGCGTAACGCGCAGGAGATTATGACGTTCGATACCCAGGACGACAGATATAATCACTTAATTATCGGAAAACATACTTTTTCTTAAATTCTCTTCGAAACACGACGCGCCGTAGGTACCTCTGCCTGCGTACCCGTAACAGCCGTTTCATTAATCAAAAACTGATTTCGGCTTTGAACAATCGAACGAAATTCAAGCGCATCGGAACTGTCGACGGTATAATAATATAGGTAACATTGTTTCTCCCGAAAAGGATACACGCCGTTGGTACCTATGTGTTGCCCCCACGAATGTACCGGGTATTTTATATTGTGTGTGTGTGTGAACGCATGACGATAAAGTCCATAGTATCATATTATTATACCACAGATACTTTTTATACACGATGATGGGTATTATAATTATTATTATAATATAATAATATATAGTGCTGTATATTATTATTATTATTATTATTATTATACCTTGCGGCGTTGTTGTGACATACTACGCGCAGGGATGGATGACAATTCGTATTTTGTGACGAGTCGAACAGAATGAATAAAAAGCATTAGTAACAACTAACAAAAACAGGCCGCCGCCGCTGCGAATACCTACCTAGTAAACGATATGAAGCTCTGATGAAAGACTGTCAGTGAACGCGCCGCCGGTCTTGTTGTAGGTAGCCTTGTCAAAACCGTGGCCCGGGTCATTTATAAAACTGATTATACGGCCATTATAATATACTTTATGATATTTCGGTTGCTCTCGTGGGAGGATACCGAGTCGGTTGTGACAACGCATTGTGGGGTGAGAGAGAATAAAAAAGCCTCGAAATTGAAAAATATCACATTCAGAAAAAAAAACTAACCCGACAATAGTAAAAATAAAAAATAAAAATTATAAAAAATTGCGGAGAGAAGGGAAAAAATGGAAATAGAATAATGGCGCTTGTCAATAAAATAGTGAGTTAAAAAAAAAAAAAGAATAAGACCTCGGTATTTAACTGCACAATGCGACCGCCGGGTGGGTTGGCCATATTTGTCAAATTGAATTGGGCGCGGTTGACAATAACTGGAGTAACACACACACGCATGCACGTACGGCGCATAGCAATTTAGTGCACGTCGAACATTCCGTGAAAAGAGAGACGGTGGACAAAAAAATAATAATAATATAATACCAGAGAGCAGAATCGAGTTCTCTATTTACTTGTCGTCGTCGTTTTTGGGGAGATTGCATTGTTTCTTATAATCTCGGATCGAGACAAACGGGCAATTTCGTTCCGGTTAAATGGGTCGGCTGAAGGAAAATCGAGCGCGCGTGTATCCTACGACGATCTGCCGACGCGCGGATATCGTACACGACGATATATAATAATAATAGTAATAACAATAATAACGGCGAACACCATAAAGAGCTGCTGAATGCCAGTGCGCATGTGCACCTGGGCCTATATACCTGTACGCGGCTATATGGAAATATTATCATTATATTAATGTCTCTGCGCACTGGAACGATTGTTCCTGTCGATAGGTATAATACATATCACATGTAAATGCATGCGTGTGTGTGTGTGTATTACATGTTTTACTCTTCGAATTCTTCTCGTCGTCTTCGACTGTATACACATATTATAGGTATGTCTCGTTTACATGGGTACCTACAACCCAACGTTATACATTTATATTATATATATATATAATCGTTGAAAACATCAAAAGGACGATAGAAGCAGAGCTGCAGCGACGACAACGACGACGACAGGAGACGTATTATATAGAAGGAATATAATTCGTTTTCCATAATACCCGAGCTGGGGAAAAAAACTAAACAAAAAAAAAAGGGACAAAAGCGATATGTCCAATAATGCGACGACGACGAAGGTATTATTGCAGGAATATAGGTATATAATAATATGCATGCGCACCAGTAGACAGTTGTAGTAATACTGTAACTGCACCTTGTCAATCTGTCGATTTGAGATGGGCGCGCGCGGTTTTTGCACTGCAGCCACGTGTATACGATTATCGTTGTCAGACCGTAATTCGAAGGTCTTGTGTATAATGTAGTTAAATTGAAACGGCGTTTCGATATTAAATTAAAGAAAATCGATCATTGTTTTGTCCCGTCACCGACAACGACTGAACGACGACGAGGACAAAGTCGTTTAAAAAATGTACGCTCCGTTTGCGATGTCCCTATAGTAGTCGCTGCAGTCGTCGTCGAGGGAATTTATACTATTATATTATGTATACCTAGGTACCCAAGATAGCTAATAAAAGTAGATATACGCGACACGATGATGATGACTATGAATATTATGATGATGTTCGAGAGCCCACCAGAGAGCAATGATAGTTCTCTTTGAGGTGACGAGCGCACGCCGAAAATAATAATAATCATTTATTTCGCCGAGACAGCGATAGCAATAATACTATTAATCCTCGACGATTAAACACAACTACGTTAACAATTTCGCCAACCCATCTTAGAAACATTCGAGAAGTGATCGCGCCTTCGTCATCATAAATTCATTTTCGATTCTGCGGTTATTCCCTGTACCGAGTAATCGTTTCGCCTTAATCCAATATTCTGGTGCAATAAACACTGTTTAGTACACTGCGCGGACCCCCCGGCGGACGTGAGTTTATACATTTTTAAAGCGCGCGTTCTATTAATCACTCTATATTTGTAAAATTAAAAGTAATGGAAAAGAAAAAAAAATTTAATAACAAACAAGCGAGACGAAACCGATTATGTCAAAATATTCGTATACAGTATATTATTATAATAATATTGTTAAGTTATCGTTTACCTATATCGTTTCGCCCGTGGTAATCGAGTTCACCGAGGTGATGGTGCAATGTGCGGAGGAACTATAATATTATATGATATTAAATTAGTATTTTTATTATAATTTTATTGCATATGCATAAAATCGTTTCGTAACGTCGATGGTCTGCGGCAGTGTTCGGCATCACACTTAATCCTGAACAGTTGACCTAGGTATATACGGAAAACGTTGTATTTTATTATCCTTCCACTGTGCTATAATATTATGTTTGAATATTATAATATGTGAGGTATATTCTCTATATCATTATCATCGCAATTTTTTTTAAGGAGTTGTTTTTGCCGTATCTAATATATACATCGTTATAATATACTATCATCAGTATATTTTGGTTTCGCGTGTGTGAGGTATGAAAGCCACCATCACTCTCGTTTAAAATTTAAAAATTCATTACATAGTCGGCGTCGTGTGTGTGTGTGTATGTGTGTGTGGGTGGGTGTGGTGCTAGACGAGCATGTGGGTCATACGGTCAAAGAAACAACTTTAGAGGTGGTAGTAGGGGTCGTTAATGACAACCGTGTTAATATGTTACGCGTTTGTGTCCGTTCTGACAGCTTTTCACAAAGTATAAGAAGGATTTTCTTGTTACACGCGTTGTATATATTTCACCAGTATATATTGAAAATAAATGAGTGCGTAACAATTTAAGAGTGGGCCGTCGTCGTAAAACTTGCACTTGCCATTTCTAATTTCCCTTATATACGGCCGAGTCATGACATTCAATCTCCTAATGTGTACGTGATAGGTATAATACACGTTGTAAGTCTCAAAAACTCGCCCCTGTGTCGATTGCATAATATATAATATTATATATTACATTATTTAGTATTCTGTAAAACATATCCATACAATAATATATCATATTATATATAATATGTGATATCTATTCTTATCAGCGGCGGCGGCGTCGGCGACTTAAATCTGACTGCTGCAGCAGCCCGAAACATTCAATTTACACTCGCACGCACGACTCCTCCGTAGGGAAACGGTATGTATAGGTAGGTCGTAGGTAGGTACATAAATTATGCGCACCGAAATATCATTTTCACGCAAATCTAGAAGCAGATTACAAGAGGAAAAAAAATGAAATAAATCGCATTCCGCTCACGCGTATGCGTATTATATATTATAAATTATATATTATTATTTTACTTTAACGACGGAGGACATTTCGCGCGCGTGCTGCTATATCACAATTCATGAATTTTAACGCGGTTTTTTACCCACTTTTTCCACGCTTATATTTTTCCTCCTCTCGTCGGTTAGGTTTTCGACGCGCGGCGGCGTACCGGCAACAGTGTGCGATCGTGCCCGCGCGAATACTTGCGACTTGCTCGTTGCAACGCGTCGGAATGATAAATGAAGCGAAGACTACATGACAGTTTGGGTGCGCGTGAAAAAAAATATGCGCGCGTGCCCCCCGGCTCGGACCGTGCGTTGAGGGGGGGGAAACTTTGAGTTCCTCTCCACCCTCCCCGCGGCACCGATCCGCCCTGCACCCGCCGCCACGAAGAAACCACCAGCCGTGCTGGAAAGTTGTTGAATTATTTTTTTCCTCCGGGCACCACACCACGCGCGAGACTATACCGCGGGGATCGTGTCATCGTGCATCTCTCACACACACAAGTACCTAGGTATATAGTACATGACCGTGGTATAAAAGGTTGTGTGTGTGAACTTGTGGACCGCCGTCAGCCAAGTGGCGTACTCTATTATGTGTCGTCATATATATATATATATATATATTATACAGTGTTATAATATGCACGCAAAGACTATAGACCTCTCGCGCGTTCACCAGCACATGTTCAGCCCTATAATATGTGTGTGTATATATATATTATGTATATACATATTGTAATATACGCCTGCATATACCGCAGCCACCCTTGTTATTATTATATTATTATATATACCTATGGGTAAAACTTTATTATAATAGTAAATATATACGTATATGATATATTGGCGTGTGTGTGTGTGAGCGTTTTCCGTCACCGTTTGCTATTTTTTCTCCGGCATATTTTCCACCCCTTTCGACGGGGGTTTGCGACCACACTCTAATACGCGCGCGTATATAATATAATATAATATATATATTATTATAATATACACTTTCCGTGCACTCGCCGCCGCGGTCGTGTCGTCGATCGCGTGCTAAGGAGACGTTTTTTTTTCTGTTCGCGTACGCGTTTTTTCCATTTCCCCCCACGAACCTGTTTTGTTTTTCTCGCTCTTTCCGCGCCACAGCGGTATATAATATAATATACTGTGCAAGTATTACTATACTACCTCAGTCCGCGCACTCGCCACCGTCGCCGTACAAATGACCGTTCGTTATGCATGAACTCGATAATATATTATAAAATATTATATATTTATATATACGCGCGCAGATGCAACGACGTAATTCCAGATCGCTGTAAATCAACCCGTTTTATGGAATACGTGTATATTACGTATAAATGTTGTATTATACCTCCGTAGAGAGGTAGGTGTAGGTTAGGTACGCATGCGGAAAACGTGCACCGTCGTGTCACGGTATACAGATATTATCTATAATTAATAGCAACGCTGGTCAAACACATTTTAGATACTTTTTAACGTTAATTTATTGTTTTTGTTGTTTTTTTGTTTTTTAATTTTTGAATCGACAATGCGAATACGTTTTTGAAACGTGTGCGTGCCAAGTACGAGTTCGTAAAAGGTCTTTGGGTCATTTGCCGGGGTAAATGCCATACAATAATAGCCGTCAATTTTGACCGGACTGCTCGCAGCAATATTTTTTTAATTATAAATGGCCACCGAATATTATAATATATGATATTATATTAAAATGTGTACACGACGAATGGGGGGAGCATTCATTAATCCGCCTTAATTAAAAGGACCTGGTGTTTAGTGTATATAGGTATGCGAAAAACGGACGACGACGGATTACACACGAATTGTGTGACATTGTAAGCTACAACTGTCATAGGTATATTATATAGGTACTTCGTACTGCAGTTTGTCTCGTCTGTCTGTGTGCCCTCCGATTGCAGACACACTCGTGTATCAAGACTAATTTTTTTTTTTGGTTTGGAGAAAATGGATTTTGAACATAAAAAACTATTTTAAACGTTTTCTATTTTTATTTTGATGGATGTGTATTTTTATCATTTTTTATCATATTCACGTGACTCGTAATTACCCAATTGAGCGGCGTTTTGTAGGGGGCGACCTATTATTTTTAACTATAGATATGTATATATATTATATATATATATATATATTATCTATAGACTCAATGTACTAAAACATCCTAATAAGTCTTCTGTTCAGTTTTTTTTTCTGAACAGACTTAACTATTATGTTATAGTGATCCGTGCAATATTCAATATATAATAATATAATATAATATAAACTACTGTACACGGGATTTATTTTTCTCTCAGTGAAATTACACACGTTCAAACTTTCGATTTACCAATAAATACTCTACTAAAGAAATGTTATTTTCCGCCCATTACCGTCTTCCACACTTCCAAACGACAAATCACGCAGACACACACACACACACACACACACACACACGTACTGCCTATAGTATCCGAAACGAATTTTTTATGACGATAACTGTCTATTTAGTGTCTGTGTGTGCGATAAGATTATTATTACTTATTAGAGGGCGAGAAAAAACATCACGAGACGTGACAAATGTGAATAGTTTGTCGAAGAGTATACATAAAAGTAGAGGGAACTAACTATGTTGTGTAATACATCAAAGTTGTAACGAAGCGTTATGATGGACGGAACACCCACCAAGCCAATTGGTCCAGTCGACGGTCACGGCATTAAGTGGACGGTGGCCAAAACTATTCTAACAATGACATCCGTAAACGAACCGATTATTATTTCGATTATTATTATCATCAGTTGTACTACTACAATATACCTCATAATGTCGTAACAGTATTGGTAACCGGTATAGTGGTATATTATAGTAGTATTATAACAGTTGTAGGTATATAGTAGCACAACTAGTGGACCTTAGTACACACACACACACACACACATTGTTTGATTGATTTCTGGTCGTAGATATATATACCTACTCACAGAAAATCTATTCTATTCCATTATGTTATAATATATATAATATATAATAATAATATAATAAATAATAATATTATTATATATTGTTCGATAAGACGACTTGTCTGTGTATATGCCCGTTGCCATTGTGTGTGCGTGTGGGAGACCGCGACGGTGGTAATATAATAAATTGTTAAATTATGATTGTGGCCTACGTGCGTGTGTGTATGTACAAACCGTATACAATCGCGCGTGGTGCGGTCGGGGAATTCGCAGCACTCAAAAATTGAAAAGGCCCCAAAGTACACGTCGTATAGATATATAGATATATATAGTATAAAATTGAACGCGTACACGGAAGCCGCCGCCGTCTGCTCCCACGTCCGAGAGCCGCGGGATAAATAGGTGTTTAATATTTGATAATTCTTTGGTTTTTTATATATATACACTATAACCTACGGTACGCGAGAGAGGATTACGTGACGTGGTGTCGATATATACATTATTGAGCGCCCGCCATACACCCTTGTCCGCAAAAGTCTGCAGTTCCGTCGGGGCAACGCATCCGACTCTATAGCGCGTAATATCCGCCGAAGGCGACACCGCAGGGCTGCGGTGAGAATATGATATTATATTATTATAATAATATGCACTATAGTGTGTATAGGTACTACAACAAACGGGCGCCCAGCAGCAGCCGTGTGCTTGGTGGGATTATGTTTTCGAGCCGGGTCAATATTTATTTTCATTTTATATATCCCGCCCCAGTACCCGCACGCGCGGGTGCGCGAAATCGTCCTTAACATTCGGGAGCTCTCCGTGTTTAAGCACGCGCTCGACCGTGTGTGTCTGTGTGAATGTATAATTGCACGTAATGCATATAGTAGCTGCATTGTTTGCGGTGTATATATTATAGAGGACACTGTTATAATAACATAATATTATATATTGTGGCCTGGTGTGGCGCGGTGGTTGGCTTGTGTTCTGAGTGCGAGCACCGGTCGGTGTCGCTAGTTCCCGAATGGGTGACCAACATTTAGTGACGAATCCTGACACACAAACGTGTTCAAACCAACCGTGCCATACCCCACAGTAAAATGCTAATGACTTTGGTTGTCGAAGAGTTAATTAAAAAAATTATTATATCGCTAATATTATAATGTTACCTATACATAATGAATAACCTAGCATGTTCACCCCCATTTTTTCAGTTAATCATGAATTATTAAATTTCTAATTTTGAGAATTTTTAAATGTACTTAAAGACCACGTTTTAAAATTGATTTGTACACTTAAAGAGTTTCCAGTGTAGGATATACAAACTTCTGTTTTTTAAATAAGTGCCCCTCACCCTTTTCTACTGCAAGTATAATTTTCAGAAAAAACGTTGAAACATTAAAATTAAAATTCTAACTAATAGATTTTGAGTTATTAACTTTGTGTACTAAGGATAATATGTCAATGATGGGTTTGGAAGATATGGAGCTATAGCAATTTTATCTATAAATATTAAACTGTCAATATTTATAATTTTAAAAATGGTCCAAGTATAATAAATACTAGATCATATTATATTACTTGTATTTTATATTTTTGTAAAACCATTTTTTAAGGACTATATTATAATTAGAATAAATATTTGAATAACTGAAAAACTATTATTTTTAATTTTGAAATAAAGAACAAAACATATTTTTAAAAACAATAATCCACTGAATAATTTTAAGTAAAAAGAGGGGGGGGGGGGGTTCGTTTAAAAACAGAAGTTGATTTCGCCACAGGTTAAGTGCTTAGTACAAAAAATCTCTAGAATTAAAAAAATGTAGTATTTTTCAAAAATTAAGAATTCGAATTAATAAATAAATTGAAAAATGGCGGGTGATCATGCTTTGTGAATCATTACGCAGTCTGTATAATGTGTATTATAATATTTTAGTCGTTGTGCGGTTTGCACCACCGCAACTGCACATTTAATAATGTTCATCGTCGTGTCTTTGTATGCGGCTGCTGCTGTATAATACGCAAAGCTGACCGACTCTACGTTGCGACTTGGCGAAACGATATTATACTGTTTTGACAGCTTAACGATTGTCTGTTAAACGAACGTCCGTTTAATGGTATAAAAATATAATCGAATATTAATTTCTGTAATGTATTCGTGCCTATAATACACAATAGTAGGTACGTAATATTATTATTATGCACATTTAACACTCTATGTAAAGCGTTCGGTGGTATATGTTTTCGGATAGTCGTCGACGACGCGAATAACAAACGGTATAATATAATATAGTTATAGGTATAGTTTATTTTTACGGTCGACTTTAATATTTTAAAATATACATTGCGCGCGCAATAATATATAACAACCATTCAAATGTATTTCATAAAGTATACCGCGATAACACAAATAGCGTTCGAGGTGTACGTTTTTTTCTTTATACGAAATATTCGCGTTAGTGTTTTATTATTATTCTTTGAAATAATGATACGAAAAAAAAACTATAATGCAGAGCACTTTGAGTTAGTTTTTTTTTTATTATTTTTTTTTTTTCATCGTACCTATCATAATATAATATTCATAATAATCACTTGAGTCGATTCGTATCACGAATTTTCGCGTTTAATTATTTTTATTTTACTAAATATCATGTTTGTGTAGTGTGGTCATATATTATACACCATAATATATACATTTGTTGTACCCTGCAGGTATATATTATTATGCATTGGATGTTAAAACTTAGATATACATAGAGGATAATTTACTGACTCATTTAAACAATGAACACGGCAGTGTTTACATAGAAAGTTTTATTTAAAGCACCCACCAACACATATACATTTTATAAATTAATCATCAACCGTCGGCATAAAGTTCACTTTTAATGTGATATTATAAAGTCATACATTTGCGTTTTTCAAATATTGTACAGTATCGTTTCTATGCACGTTTCAAAATTAAAATCACGTAAGCTTTCTTAAAATGGTTGTGGAAAAAATACCGTTGACAATAATTACTTTTCTTTTTAGTTTGCCGTTGTTTTCAATCGTATTATATTATAGTCGCCTAACTGAAAATAAGGGTTGTCGTCAACCTCATTTCCTTCTGGTTGGAATGAAATGTTGAGTGAAAAGAATGTGAACAGCAGGATTGTTTATTATTTATTTTTCCACCGTTATTTTATTTCATTTTTCATTCTGACACACAGGAAAAGAGTGTCGCTTTCTCAAGAAAAAGTAAGAGCATACACATCCATTTCATAATATTTTTTGAGTCCGTTAATTACATTTCATTGTGCGGGTGGAAGTAAAATGCATTAACATATTATTTCGTCCAAAGTAAATATGAAATGATTACTGTTTATGTATTTTTCTGTGGGTAAAAGCCGCGTGTTCAAATTATAGTTAAAAAAAATATAGCGAAGAGAATAAAAATACAAGAACAATAAACATTTAATTTAAGCCATTACCTAACCAACCTCATACGTTTTTAAAAATAAATAAATATAAACCAATAAAACGTTACCACGTACATTTTTAACATAATTTCAGGCGTGTTTCATTTTTTATAAATAATTGTTGCTTAACTTGAATTATAATTCTGCGAACCGTATAGCAAATTCGGTGTGTGTATACGTAAAGTGGTACGTTATGAAATGCTAATGAAAAAAAATCATTCATGCAAATCCTGAATTTATAATTCGCAATGAAAAAGCACATGTCTAATTTAATGGACAACCGGGTGTAGGTACTACACACGTGATTCTATTACGAATTTAAGTTATATTATAACAAAACAAACTGGGTGCACTTTTTTCAATGAAAAAATATTGATATTTGATGAAGTGTTTTCTATATAATATCGTAGCTTCGCTGTTTTAAAATAAAATATAATAAAAATACACTTTTGGTATGGAAAAAATACTTTTAGGATAAAATCACAGTAAAAAATACGTATTAAAAATAAATAATAATATATGTTCATAATAAAATATTAAAGTATAGTATACGATTTATTATTATGAAAATTCAGTCGAAAATCAAAAGGTTGAAAAATGTATCGTTTATGGTAAATTATTAATAGGTAAACCACGGTTAAAGATAATAATATTACCTATAGTATACCTATAACTTACTAGTTACGGTATTTAATTGTGATGTGAACGAATGGGTTTACTGATGTTCGAGATAATAATAATATTAAAACGACATATTCTCAAATAGGTTTATAAGTTTTAGTATTTTATCGTTCATAACAAACCAATTATTGCGTTTTAGACGTTAACGCAGTGACATGTAAGTTGCTTCTGTTGGTGCTAACAGCAGAGTGACAGGGCATAGCAATTGATTTTATAAGCCCCATGAGAAAGCTCAACACGTGAATGCTAATTGTAAAATTAAGTATTGAGAAAGCCAAGAGAGCTTATCAAGTGTTGTTAACTAAAATCATTAATATTTATGAATAATATACATAAACAACTACTACACCACACGAGGCCAGTACTCCATAGCTTTTGATTATACGATAATTTTCGGCTAAAAATTCATAATTAATTTTAATTCACAGCCATAAAACCCGTAGCCGAAATCCCACTGCTCCATGGTCAGAGCATAACATAGTTAGACGTGGGCAGAATTGTACTTTGCGCAATTTTGACGAATAAGGTAAATCCGATAAAAGTATATTATTGTGTTCGACTCGTTGATTTTAATCATTTTAATCGATCTGGTTAGTGCGTAAGACGTTTGCTTTTGAGATTTCATAGCTTTTATTTTATCGTCGATACACAAGTACACTAACTAAATATTTCTAACCGTTTCAGCTGATAAAAAGGCTTTTGTCGACCCTTGTTATAATACCATTTTTTTTACCCTCGGCAACGTGATGTATTCTTTTGCGAAAATTCCATTTTAATACAATTTCCGTACGCCCTTTTGTCAGAAAAATCACTAGACTAGCTCGCACCCTTTTTACATGACACTCTTAAGGGAGACCGTTATGGAGAGGACACCGAATAGTTAATTGAAACATGGTACTCTATTTAGCTTATTGTTATAGTAAAAACCAATCGACAGGCATAATTAAATATCACGCAATAGCTTCTTTACGAAGGGTTATTTTAACAAGTTTTTTTTTTTATTTAGGTTACTGTAGAAAATCCATAAAAAAACTGTTATTGTATATTATTAACAAAGCAAAAAAAAATTAACTCATCAAAAATGAACAAATGTTTTCCAAAAATAAAATAGGTTAAGTAAATGCATTTTTTGAATGCGTACCTATTGTGTACAGTATAAATGCTCAAAGAGTAACTAATTAATAAATGTACACGATAAATCCAAATAATTTTTTTTTTCTATTCTGTACATGTTTTTGTATTGTATTATTATATTACAGTTTGATTGCACATAAATAGGTAGTTTTCTATTGTTGGATTAAATTGTTTCGAAACAGAATTATATTAAAAAAAAAAAAAATCAAAATGTATGATTATAGCTCAAGGGTAATGCGCATTATGACGCCGATATCGTGTTCAACATCGCATAAGCCATCGCGGGGGGGCTAAATCCATGTTTACTTGACAAATTGAAATCACAAAGGGGTATTTCGTTGATGTGGGGAGTGCACGACCAATGAAACGTAAAGGGGCTGGGTTTTTCATCGCCCAATTGACATCCCCCGTGTTACGATTAGAACTGGTTCCTGTTGCATGGTCCAAAACTCAAAAGACCATTGTGTTCGTCAAACGATTACGTTTATATTGTGTAATATTCTCCACGTGCAAGCATTTTCATTTCGGTTTTTAAATACACTCCTTTCATTATTGTTGTTCGGTGGCGCATTAAAACAAACCCAGTTTCCCTTGGTGAGTCGTCTTCTTCTCTGTCACCGTCACCGTCGTCGCTATAATATGTACCCGCGCGTATTCTAAGAGTCTCAGACGACAACTGTCAACCTCTATAATAGAAGGATTTCGTCCATTTTTTTTTTTTTTTTTTATTATTTATTTATTCTCTTATTCCACCGAATCGCCGACTACTGCATCTATAATTCGAGAAGACTGAAGGCTTCCGCCTCTTTCACGGAACAATTACACTCACACAAACACACACATACTCATGCACACACACGTATTTAGAACCAGAAGTAAATCGTATTCCCACGAAAACATATAACCGTTTATTTGGCATCTGTCCGACTGTCATTTGTTCAGTTTTTGACAAAAAAAAAAAAAGAAAAAGAATAGAAAGGAAAAGAAAAGCGGCTTTTGTAACACAACCTATTATCAGTGTAGGTACATAATATAATATCAACAACAGGACACGCTGACCTTTAAGCGCACGATACATTTTAAATAGAGTTAAAAAATTCACCCCCGTAACCAAGTGTTTGGGTTACACACGACCACGTTCCAACATTGTGGAAATGTTGCATAATAATATTCCGTATTACCTACCGTAGTGGCTGCAGGTATGTTACCGTACGATGTATAATATACATGTACCACTGTCATGGTTATCGCCTTGTCATCTCTCAATCTCCGTGTTATTTCAGTATATAATGTTCAAACGTATATATTATATAATATTATATACTAAGAAAAAAATATAATATTTTCACCTTCTCGTCGCCGTGAGTCACACGGGCGTATATATAGTACCTATATATGAGATTTCGCATAATACGCGACAGTGCATGTGTGTTGGTAGCGGTTCCCAGTGAAATGTATGTAAATCGTCGTAATTTAATGCGAGTTTTGTTCGAGACGTACGAGATATAAAAATATAATGTCTTTTGTATTATTTTATGTCATATTATGGTGCGCGGCTTACAGAGAGATACCAGAAACACAGAGGTAAACATTAACTTTTGTATAGATAAAACCGATAAACTATCTGTCCTCGCTAGAACACTGTATACCTATGCTACTATACATCACGATACAACTCGTTGTACATGTGAAATGTCCGAAAACAGACAAGAGTAATAACAGTTTTAAATCCTATTTTTGCTCGTATACTGCAACTACCGCTTGTCTTGCAAAATAAAAATTATTTAAATTAAACGATACAAATTTATAGAAGGGTACCTACGACGCGGTACATTCTCGAATTTATTAAGTTGTTATTGAAAAATAAAACCATGTTATGAAGGAAGGACGTGCTCCCATAAATGGTAAATGACATCGTTTCGAAACTCTTTATTGCACAGAAAGCTTATTATTATTATTTGAACGTCGCGGAAAATAGGATGAAAGTCATTATAATTTTGCAATGTCTTTATTTTCCTTTTAGGTTCGATATCTGGATTACAAAATATCAAGTTTAGTCGATACTTAAATGCTATCATGGGATTTGGTACATAAAAAATATAAACGCGCGCTCGTTCTAAATTAATTATTAAACGTTTTCGGTTACGCGGAGGAAAAAATACCGCGGTACACTTAAATCCAGTTTGCGGAATAAATTTAAGTAGGCTTAAAAAAACCACGGCGGCGGTAAAATAAAACGTTCATTATGAATCAATCATATCGAACGGCGAAACGGTTTTTCTTTTTTAAATAATATTTTCGAAAGAGGTTTTTTTATAAGCTGGGTATATAGGCAGTCGGGCCCGAGTCGGAGAAGAGAATAGAGATTACTTCTGTTCCGCGTCACATATTATATTATATAGGAATAATACAACTGCTGCGTATACCGGTGAAATGGTTGCATATACTATTAGGTATATAAACCTAGGTGTACATATTATTGTGTACATAAAAGCCATCGGCCGACGACGCGCGACAATGGCGGTATATAGGTTTGTATATAGACGCTAGCGAATTTAAAGTAGATACCGTGGTAGGTATATAATAGAACTCGCTTCGTATTATATACGATAGAATGTGTGTAATTCGGGAACGATTTCTACTCGGAACAATTTGTTTATTTTATTTTCCTTTATCCGCCTGCATCCGTACCACTATGCATACATATTATATCGGTATATATAGCTCGGCGTATCGGCACCGCTCCGCTCAATCTGAAATGAATACGATGGCTACTTATAATAATATATATGCCGTGTGATATCTACACGACGCACGTTGAATAACCGTCGCAAAGGTATTCGAAAAACGACACAATCGCGAGTGTAGGTATGCGACCGCACCGACATTGAACCAAATTATTATAAATGAAATAATGCCGAATTTCGGGCGAGTCGTTCCGTATGAAATTGTTATTACATTACTACATAATAATAATAATAATAATAATAATAATCGCTCAAGGGTTCAGAGATGGGGAAAAACAGTGTTCAAACAGTGCAGCGGCGGCCCGTTGCACACGTGCTTCGTGTTTTTTCGGGAGTCGTATATTTTGGATTCTTCACCGGTACATAATATAATATTATGATATAATTATTATTGTAAAAAATGTTATGATAATATGACGTCGTACATAGGGTGTTTCAATAGAAACAATTTTTTATACACATATGAAAAAAAATGATTTTAGCTAAAACTTTTTTATAGGAGAAAATGGAATGAACATTTCATTTTTTTTTTTTTTTTTTGGAAGGAAAAACTGCAACGAATTTTTGAAATTTTTTCAGGGACTGGAACCTTACTGAAAATAACTGGTTTTGGAACCAGAACTCTTTGAATATTGGGAACTGAAACCTCGCCGAAACCATTATTTAAATTAATTTAAGCCCGGAACCTTACCGGAACCAATACTTTTACTTTACAATTTTTTTGCATAAGTATAAAACCAAAACAGGTTTTGATTTTATTTTTAATTTTTTATTTTTAAGAACCGCAAAGAAACCGAAACCTAAATTTTAGTTTTTCTGGGAACCAAACCGGAGCCGAAACCGAAATTTTAGTTTTTCTGAGAACCAAACAGAAATCGGAACCGGAACCGTAAAAACCATCAAGGTTCCAGTCAGTCCCTGCATTTCTGAATCATTTACTGCAGGCATAGTGAGCTTCGCCAAAAACTGCAAAAACTTTTTCTCTTTTTAATACATAATTTGTGAATTGCCAACTCGTGAAATGTGCGTGATAACTCATTACAATAATTTATTATGCAAATCCACAAAGAATTTTGGTTTTTTTTTTTCTTTCGCACTGATAACGTGCTGCTGTCAGTGCACCGTAGCACGAGCCGCCACTGAACATAGTGTTTGATATAGTGATGGAAAACGACCGCGACGAGCAGCTGCACGCAAACCACGCGCGCTGCAGACACATCGGACGCGCGCGAAATCATGCGTGGTGAACTATTATAATTTATAACCATCGCGAGACCGCTTCCTCCGCGCACAAGACGAAATCGTTATTATAATGTTGCGTTATTATAATCGATATGGAAAATGTCGGTTATAATTTAGACATTGCAGGCCTGACGTTGATGGCGAAGAAAGAAACGTTTTTGACTTGCGGTGTTGGCTCGACGATCGTCGTCGTCGCGCAGTTCGCAGTCAATCGTCACAGACTGTTGATCCCTCTCTCGGGCGGGCGGGGGGTTTTTTTAAAAATAATATTCCGTTCGACCGAACACGCGGCGTTATTGGTGGTGGTGGACGGGGACGAGGGTCGAAGACTGCGGCGGCGACAGCGACGACGAGGGAATAAAACGTATATACGTCTATAATAATATACGGAGGTATATTATATACCTACCTGTGCGGCCGATAACGATCATCAACCCGATGTTTATTCGCACGATTAGACTCGTCGTCGTCCCTCGTTTTGTTATTATAATGCACGTATTCTATTATTTTCTCGTATACACGTGTTGTAGTATACGAGTATGTATTATCAAATTGGTTCTTTTTTTCCTTCTTTTTTTTTTTTTTTTTTTGGCATAGTGTCTTATTTCGCATCTGACGCGTGTTTGTACGTACCTATACATTGACAGTGTTCCAAAACGAATTGAATTTCCCTCGCTCACAACAATGATCATCGCGCGACGAGTCTTATCCCTCTAGTTTTGCCAGCGGCGGAGAACGGAAAAAAAATCTCCGGATCCCGATTTATAGGCCGCCGAGACGACGACGACGATATCGCATGACACGATGACAGGAGCGGATACGCCAAGGGGTGGTAGGCTTGGATTCAGGGATGAACATACAACTCCCAACCCCGTGGATGCTATTTCCAACACCACACGCCATTCTCGTGTATTATTAGTTAATTCGTGAAAATGTTAGGTAATACTTTGTCTCCAAGCACTTTAAAAATATGCGAAATTCGATATCGTGTTCATATAATATGATTATACAATTTTTTTTTCCCCAGAACGTGAGTATATTATGTTTTTCATTTACGTGTATACGACTCATGTAGGTGAATATTTTGGGTCCAGCCACTCTAACCCCCTGCCCCGCGGTCGTTCCTAGAACAGCCCCGACACGACGACTCTTTATAAATATATATAGGTACCTAACCTACGTCCGACGACGCGTATACATTATGCACGTTCGTCCGGCTTATCAAACATTGATCACTGCATCGCAGTAGGTATCCCATGTACCTACGCGGCAGGTATATAATATGATAATAACAATAATAATAATAATAATAATAATAATAATAATAATAATAACGCAGCGGCGACCACCGGGATTATTAATATCGCAACACGGTCGGCGACCACAAATCATAATGATAATAATAATAATAATAATATTGTAACCATCGTCATCGTATACAGTCGCGTCGTTGTCGTCGTCGCCGTCGCACCGTTTCCCAGTGGACACACGGGGGTGGCGGCTTCCGGGGAGCGTAATATATAATATAATATAATATATTATATTATTATGTTCTATTCTAATTGGGACCAGATGCGGTTCACGTGTTATATAACATATATAGGATATTTATGGACGGAACAAATAAATTAACGATTTTTATTTTTTATTTTAACGACTCTGGTGCTCTGGGAGCGAAATTATTATCATGTTCGGGCTAGATGATTATAATATTATAATGAAACGCAGACGACAACTACACACTCTGTGGTAATCGAAAAGTTTGTAAACTCGACCGAATGTTAGTTGTCCTCGTAGTCGTGGCCGTCGTGATGTCGTCGCAGTGGCGGCGCAATAACCTATTGGAGCTGCGTGTGTATCGTGTTAACATTCATTTCGCATATTATAATAATATAATATATAGGTACCTACGTATTTTCAAATCGTTATTATTGTTCGAATGATATTGTTACTGTAGAGTTTTAAACTTTACCGTAATGGTTTTAAAATATTATTACTCTGAAGTTTTACGCTTAATTACCAATGTACAATATAGATTCGCTCACGATACGTCGTTATTATATTATTATATACGCGTATATAGATGTATTATTTAGTAATAGTTTTGTGAATCAAATCCCGAAACAACGGTATGTTTCGTCTATAAATTATCAAATATATTTTTAATTGCACAAAAGTCGTAGTTACCGATTTCAATAATATTATCGTGTACAAGCATTGGATTAATTTCACTGAGAATAAAAACGAAGTATAGTACGATAATAATATACAGTAGCTCAGTTGCACAGTCGCTTCCTATACAGTCATATCCCATCACAAAAAATGGCGAAGAAAATGTACTGTATAAATGGGAAATATGTAAGAAAAAAATTTTCACAAAACGAAATTGGAATTGAATATTTGTGAACAAAGCTACAGTATAAGCATACCCCTGTTTTGCCATGCAGTATATTATAATCCTATGTTTAATATATGTATTTTATGTAAGGGTGGTTGGAAGGGAGGTCGATTTCTTTTTATATAATATCTTTGATATTTTCAAATTATTTTTTTTTCTGTTTCGCCGATTCACATGATAAATATTAAATAATATATTATTACTGGCCATTTATGCAATACATATCGATGATGTTATATCATTATTAGATTACTATGTTATGTATATTGTTACTTGTATTTTGTTAACAACTCGTAGTTAATTGTACTATAATCATCTATTTAAAAATGATTATATTATGCGAACATTAAATACATGTATGTATTACGTAGGTATATATGTCATAATATTAAGAATGAAAAAATTGTATGTTATTTAAATTGTGGAGGAGCATTATTAATTCTATATTTTCTACTCTGAGGGGGAGGAGGAAATCTTGTATATTATATTACTTGACTGAAATAGACTATACCAGTATAATTATTGGTACCTACAGCATAATAATATATGCTGTAGGTATATTACAATTTAAAGTCAATCTAGTGAATCGTGTGAACAATATTATCGTAAGCGATCTTAATAACGTAATAAATGTTCGGTATGGTGTCGATCGAATAGAAATCGTGGATAAAAATGAGTTTATTTCTGCATAATATTATAATACCTCGGTGTGGCGAAGGCGGAAATCCTGACTGCGACACATATTATTATTATAACAGTTTGTCACATCATACATTTACAAGACGTAAATTATTATAGATATGGTGTTAAGTCAAGTATGTGTTTTCACTGTAACCGATTTTCAACACTGCAGATGGGGCAGTAAAAATCGCGTTAGTCCCGCCACTAAATAAAATAATAATATATTATCGACAGTAAAAAAAAATAACGCGAGTATACGTATAATAATAATAATAATAATAATAAATATAATATTACTATTATTTGGGCGATGCGCTTTTGCAGTAGTGGCAGTTCATTGGATTCGCAATTTCATACGAAGCAGTTGCGGCAAAATAAACTTTATTTAAATAAACGATTGTGCGCGCGTGTGCACGTTAAGTACATTTAGCATTATACATGTATACGAATAGTATTATATGTGTGTGCAATCAATCGCGGCCGCGCCACGCGTTATGTTCCACGTAATAAATTCCCTTTGACAACAATTAGATTAGTTCTCTCTCCCGACCCTATCGCAGGCACGTCTCCTCGTAAAATAATAATAATAGCTGTTGCCCCGCACATAATATTATTACTATTATATACATATGGTAGATAGGTATAGATGGTATAGACGGTATAGTATAGGTATGTAATATTATTATATTATATTATATCATAATATACCTTTATACTTTGGCGTATATGTATAGATTTCGCGAGCGCATTACCGCGGGTCGTCTTCGGGCGGCGGCGGCGGCGGCGGACCAAAAATAAATCTCAACCGAAATCGGTTTTTTTTTATTTACAATTTATTTCGTCGCACTCAAAAGCGCTCAGTCGTTTACATTTGCATTCGTCCTCCCGCCGCCCCACGTACGGGACGCACAAAAGTACAAAACTGCCGCCGCCGCCGTGTATAGGGTGTGTTACATTTATGTGAACAATAAAAAAAATGTATATAAAAAAAGGGGGGGAAATAGTAATAATAATAGTAATAATAATGAATAAATAACAGGGCGTCCGTCCGTCCGTTCGTCCCGGAAGACGTGCGTGGTGTGACGAATAGCGTGACTAAATGGATTGGATCGGTAACGTTAGACGTCCGATGAGATTGCTTTATTAATCGCTCGTGTACAATAACGATATTTTTATTATTATAACTGCGGCCGCGGTTTTTTCTAGCCGACGATCACTATAATAATATATTATTATATTACAACATATTATTATTATTGTTATAAGTCCCCACGCGCGATATATGGGTCCGACGAGATGTATCGCAAAGTACGTCTGCTGCTGTTGTACCCGTCGTTGCATCGTACTGCAATAATAATTATTATTATTATTTTATATGTATATTATAATATATTATTATTATGTCGGCAGCACTCTGCGCACGTATATCTATGTGCGACACGAAATAATAATAATTCCCCCCCCCCCCCACGATACCCCGTGAGTTACGAACCTGAGCGCCGCCGCTCAAACGACCGACGGAGGCTTACTACGTTTTTCTATAAGCCTTCGTGCGGATTACAGCAACTATATATAATATATATAGTATATATATTATATTATAATACATACATAGGTATAGGTAGATAGGTATAAGTAGGTATAAGGTATAGGCATATATATAAAGTTTCCGAGTTCTACCGTTGTTATCTACGTCGAGTGTTCCGTGACTGATGCAGTAACGCATCCCGTCGTGGATTATAAAGATATCACATAATATCGCTGCAGTGTAGTTACAATAATTTTATTTAAGATGATTTTCCTTTGTCAAAAACGACAAAACTTTAATCCCATATTATATTATATTATTATTCGTATGTATATTATACTATTATTTTATATTTAATTATAGCTTGCGATTTTAATACAAATTTTAACGTGAATAATATAACATTATCTTTTCCCCAACAAAAGATCTGTAACATCACAATAATATAAATTATTAGCAACTCTAAGCCGTCGCAGGAAGTTGTATTTTTTCGACAAATTGACACTATATATAGTATTACTGTATGCGTTTGTTGCGAATGTGTTTTAATTGGGTACCTACTATCTAATAATCATTATAAGGAAATTAAAAAATAAAAACCGTTTTGATTAATATACAAAATGTAAAAATTAACGGTTAAACATATTTTTAATTCGTGATTTTTTCGATTTATTATTTGAGACTTTAAAGTTTAAATACCCAATGATACGATTTTTTTTAGTGTAAGTACGTAATTTTTAATTTTTTCCATAAATCTATTAATGTGTGGTAGTACAGTACTTTTTACTATCAACAATAATCAATGTTTTTTGCTATGGAGGTGTAATAGGTACCTACATTACAGTTTCTTTTTTATAATTTTCTAAAGTTAATTAATAAAACAACCTTATAATGTTTAGTTTAAGTATGAATATTAATCACCAGTAATAAAAATGAATTCTATTAAAATTCATAAAAAAAAAACTTTAACGTTTACTTAGTATACCTACGTATTATTATATTTGTTTATTATAGTTGTATATTATTTTTATGTTCATTCAAAATACAATAAAATCAAATTTTAAATGTTTTATTAGGTACCTTTTATATATTTCAGACCAAAAGTCATATTTCTTACTGTTTTATTTATGTGTATGACTGTTTAAGTTTGTAGACATCACGAAAGATCTAATATATAATCTGGTAATATAAAAATATAATAATATAATAAAACATTTTTAATTTTATTTTTATTACCTATATTTGGTATGTGTTAAATAAAAATCAAACCCATAAAAAACATACAAATATAACATAAATATAATTTATCAAGTAAATATTTGTCTTGATTTTATAAAATTTAACTGAAACGATTTCCATAGTACCTATTTCCTATAATTTAACCAAAATTACACGTGACAGTGTCAAATATTTATTTAATGGAGTTTTTCTTTTAGAAAATCTACATGACGTATAGGTACGCTAAAAAATACATTGTGGGAATATGGTATACATAACCATTAATCATAAGTCATAATGATAATATATCGTTCTATATGAAAAAACCGTCATCTGTTATTACCTACTCTGAATTCTGATTGTTCGAAATATCGTCTGTTTTTGGGGGGCATGTGTTTATTCACAGATTCACGTCAAAAATAGAGATGATAAAATAAAAACATATAATATGGGCTACATCGAAATAATATCTATTCCAGATAATGATATCACGTGCAGTGCACCACGACTCACGTCTTTATAGATACAACGCAATGCGTTTATTCTGATAAAAAAAAAATTTAAAAAATTATAACTGCACGATAATAATATGACGAACGATTTATGCTTTTGGGGAAATCGCAACCCATAGGAGAAAAAAAAAATAAACATCTGTCCGAATGTAGTCCAAGTCTTCGTCGTACCTATTGAAAAGAGCACGTGGCCAACTATACCACTATGGGGAGCAATCGACAAAATAACAACGTGAAATGTCGTCGTCGTCGTTGGGCGCCTATAGTTGTAGTGAACAATCGACACGGTGGTACAACCTCCGAGCATAATATTAATACAGATCGAGTGATCCGATACCGTAATATAATACATTATTATTACATGTTGTGCGCTGCAGGTCGCGTGTGTGCGCGTGCGCGAGCATATAATTTCAGAGTAAGAGACTCTACAAATTCAATAATATTATATCATTAAAAATGTCGACGACCGCGACGACCAGTTATTATTATTATTATTATTGTTATTTATTATGATTTAACGAGACGTCTCGAATAGGAAAAACGAACGCGCGCGCTGACCACCACAAGACATAATTCAACGCATTTGCTTATTAAAATATATTACACAAACACTCACACACACACACACACACGCGTACAATTCCTGTACAATAATGTATGTACCTAAAACGCGTGAGCGTTAATTAAATTTAATGAAGTAAGAATTCGGTCGTCGGACCACTCGTCGGACGTGGGATGCGGGTGACTTTGGAACGACCACCGCCGCACGCCGTCGTGTTTATTAGACATTAAACAGTCGATGACGGTGGCCGCACATCCATATTATTATTATTATCATTATTTATAATATAATTCCGTCATACGAGCGCGCCGGTTGTAAAATAGTGTAATAGTTGTACCTAGTAGTAGTAGTAGTAGTAGTAGTAACCACTCGACGAGATTTACGACGACAGTGTTAATAGACCGGAAGGACAAGATTACTATACCACAAACGCGGTGGTGGTGGTAGTAGTAGTAGTAGTAGTAGTAGTAGTAGGTAGCTACCTATATAATATTATATGTATATTATATAATATCGTCGTAGACAATATTATCGTAGACGTGCGCGCCGAGGAGCAGTTCGACTACGGTGGCGAAACCTACGTACATTATGACAACGACAACGATAACGAGTTGAAAAGTTTTTCTCGATTTCATCCTAAAAGTATTTTATTTTACGGTATTTAATTTTTATATACCTAGGCCGGATTGACGGGGCAAAACGAGATATACCAACATATTGGAATCCGACCAATCGCCGCCCCGGTCATTTTTATAATTTTTTTCTCAACGTTTCTTATTCATGGTATATACCAGATACGCTATATTAATATAGTATAATACATAGGATTTCTTCCTTTTACCCCGCGTCTTCTCTGTCTCTCTCTCTCGTTTTGACCGGCGTTTCTTTCCTCTCTTTATTTTTAATTTCAAGTCTTCTCGAGCACGCACAGCAAACGTTCATAAAATAATTGGACCGGATTTACGGGCACGAGTCGAGTGGACCCGCAGCATCAGTATAATGTATATAATATAGCTGTAGCTGTAGTAGTAGGTCGGAAAAATAATGAGCCACCGCGGAAAAGTGGTGTGTAACCGACGTGCGTTCGCAAATTTTCACGTATGAGCTTAACCTCAGTCGCTGTCTACGGTATCCTGCATGCATTAGGTACATATTTTTTAAGCATTTTTTTCTTTTCTTTTTTTACGAACATAAAAATGTGAAAGCGCCCCACATATCTCGCGAAGCAGGACTGCTGGAGCAGCAGAGACGGACGTAGTGTAGTAGTCGTTGTACGTAATAATATTATAGTGCGTATTTTGTGTCAAAGTCTATATAACGTCTCGTGATTTACCGATAGTTATGGTGCGCCGGACGGCTATGGAGGGCGGGGGTGGAAAAACGATAAGAACCAAACGCGATAAATCAGTCGTTAATAGTATTAAAGTTTTGATGTTCGCCCGGTCGGCAAACACACACACACACACACACACACACACACACACACATTGCACACTGTATACAGCCCGGCGGTATATTGCTGCACAATCGTCTTCGTCCTCCACGGCGAGCTATTGCAGTCATTTGTCAAGTTTCATTTCGGACCGGGCGGCGATGTCAGTGGCGGCGGCGGTCGTGTTCGCGTATAGTATACATTATATTCTTCTTCTTCTTCTGTCTCTTCCGCCCCACGTCAAAACTTAAAACCGATCATTATCTTGTATACATATACGAAATTGGTTCCGGTCCATAAATATACGTGTATTTGTTCGGATATAATAATAATGTTTAATGCTGCCGTTGTAGTCTTACATTATATCGACGAGCAGCACGCGCGCGTGTATAAAAAGAGGGACAGGGCGGCCTTAAACAGCTTCCGTCCGGGGCGCCGCGCCGGAAGGGAAGCCGGCCGCCCTCCGATCGTGCGCACTGCAAATTGGATACTTAAAAGCTGAAAGTGCGTCGTTCATTAGCTGATTGATTGTGCCGGGAGAGAGTCGCCATGGTTCTTCGGCTTTATTCGCGGCTTAATCCCGCAGATAATAATAAAACGTCATTTATATAATATAATCGCGGTCAGATGAAAAAAAACGATGCAATTAATTAAAAACCCGTCACGTTGAAATCTACGCACTCTGTATAATATGAGGGCTGCACGACGACCCGCATACCGCGTGATCCGCCGGAAGCTGATATACTGAAACTTTTACGATTTGAATAATAAAACGCAGCAAAGATATTATATTATTAATTCAGGTTTAGGTAATGATATGTATAAATGTATAATCGTAATGATAAGACATTTTATTTATCCGTTATTATACCGGAATTATTATTATTAAAAAGCTCCTCCTCCTCCGCAGCTGCAGCAGCAAACCCACACTCGAATGCAAACAGATTTTCTTTAAAATATTCTACCCGCCCGACAAATTTGAATGGAACACGTACCGACTTTATATATTTTCATTGAATTCTTTGAAATCGTCCTTCCACAATTTGGCCTCTCGTTATTTTTCAGTGTATTATTCACGTCTAAAATGCAGAGTCTTTGCTCATTTGTCGGCTTCGGGGGCAGTGAAGCGGAGGTGGAAGGGTAGCTATCCGGATTTCTGGACTATCTTTTCCCTGATCCGAACGTGTTCATTGTTCGAGCTGAACGTGTGTGCAATATAATTCGTAACTTTTCTACTAATCGACGATTCTCAGTCTTGTCACACGTATTTCGTTCGTCTATGTTGGGCGCGAGCTTTATGACTAAACGCGCCGATTGGCTTTCCGCAGAAACAATAATGTTTGATAATAAAAACTAAAGTGGCGTTATCAACAAATGCAATTAGAGCGCAAAAGAACCAACGGTTGAAAACCATACTGATATTATAAATCAAAAAAATTACTCGTACGTGAGAGGCCGCACCAACGTGCGAAAATGGAAAAACTACCGAGTTTACGATGGCATTTCGTCGTCCCTGCGAGAGCAATAACTCGTACTATTCGCCGCTGCCCTAACAACGTTGCTTGTTTTCCTTTTGAATCGTAAAACTATATTTTTTTAATTTAAAATAATGAAACTAATACATTTTTGACGGATCTGCAGCTGCAGATGTTTAGAAAATGCACTTCACTTTAGGTACCTATATAATAAAATAATGAATTTTTCTCTTTTTTGAAACGAAACCAATGCATAATAGACAATTTAATCTGCGAATAGAATGTAAAGGGTGCGAGAGAACAGTCTAGAGAAAGAAAAAGGACAGGTTTTTCCCGTCTCTTTTCTCGATCGAATTTCAGCCATGCATAGCCATATGACCGTATATACAGCGTGTTTCGAATTCATCAGATCTACAGTGTGAGATAAAACCTTTGATGTGCAGCGC
Source organism: Acyrthosiphon pisum (assembly GCF_005508785.2). Classification (NCBI taxonomy): domain Eukaryota; kingdom Metazoa; phylum Arthropoda; class Insecta; order Hemiptera; family Aphididae; genus Acyrthosiphon; species Acyrthosiphon pisum. The sequence goes on along the minus strand of NC_042493.1, from coordinate 63,911,891 downwards.
ATAATATACTATGTCGTATGATATAATGTTCGAGTGTACTATACTTCTGCAACTGTCTAAAGGTCAGAAAAACATTTCCTACGTACCGGAAACGTTTTTGTGCAAACCGTCTTAAATCTCTACATAACAATACGATATTATATTATTTCGTTTGGCGAGATCAAAACATATTAATATACATATTATAATAGACTGAAAATTCAGAACCGTTCAGATTTAAAACAGGGTGACGTATTCATAATATAATAACGTAAACTATATTCTAATATAATATAGCCATATAGGTAGGTACATACTATTTATCAGAGAAAGAGAGATAGAGAGAGAATAGTATTATTATTTATTGTGCTACTTGATTCATTGAAGCTTAATAACGAGGGTCTCTTATATTCGTGTCCCCGACAAAGGCTTTTCGATTATGATCATAGTCGGTAGGTATAATGCTTCTAGCTATATTATATTATATACGTAGGTACCTACTACTGCGACTGCTGCCGCCGGTTGGCGATCACATAGAAAGGGGTAAGTACTTACGCGTGTCCCGTCATAATGATAATACGCTTGCGATGTTCACTGCAGCATTGGAAAAAAATACCAAAGTATTCGGGCAAGTATAATATTATTATCAAAGTGCCGGTGATAGTCGTGGTATAGGTGTATATATGTATATTTATATATTATATATTATGTGTTTTACTGCCGCTATAAGGCACACGAGGTGGCATTGAATTGCCAATTAAACGATTAGGATTAAATGGGCCTGGCAACAACTACTACTGCAACAGACTAGGACAAGGGAACGGCCGGCAACAGGATTTCGCGCATGAATAATTAATATCGTTAATTGAAAACGTTGCAAAGATCGGCGACGGCTGTCTTAATGTATATACACTGACCGAGTTTGTTTAGGTACAACAAAAACAATAATAATAATAATAATATAAAAAGTAAAGGTAGGTAAAGGAAAGTCGGCGTGTACGACCACGGCAGACTAGCACGATTGTTGTATAGGCGACGATACAATAGCACTTGCAGACTTATTATATCTGAAGGTATATATAGGTATTTACCATAGTGTATGTATGACAAAATATGATGTAAGTACTTATATACACGGGAATTCTACAGTGCGAGACGTTCGTATGAGACTTAAAAGCGCACATATTTCAAAACCAACTTTGCGCCGTCATAAAATGTACATAATATTAATATTAAATAATAATAATAATATACACGTCAAATTTTAACGCGTCGTTATCTCGCAGCGTAAAATACCGCCACCGCGTGTTTCCAACTCGCGAGCATTCCGCTTGAAAACTTTGCAAGTAAATATAAATAGGTACACATACGCGAATACATCGTCGATCACCTCGCCGTGTGATGCAAAACATTTCACAGGTACATGGGCTGAGCATAGTAGATCAAAAAAAAATTGTGTATTATATTATATAGGTAGACAGGTAGGTAAGGTAAAACCTCCTGATAATGGATTCGCTCGTGGATACCAACTACGGTTTTCCGTTATTACGTAAATGAATAATATTTCTGTCATAGAGGATGACTGTAAAATATAAGTGTGATTTTATAGGTATATAGTTGTTATCAGGAACTGGAACCTTGATAATTCTTATGGTTCCGGTTCCTGTTTGGTTCCCATAAAAACTAAAATTTCTGTTCCGGTTTTGGTTTGGCTCTCAGAAAAACTAAAATGTAGGTTCCGATTTCTTTTCGGTTCTTAAAAAATAAAAATAAATGTTACCTGATTTGGTTGTAACGTCCTATGGAAAAAAATGTGTAAAGTAAAAGTATCGGTTCCGGTAAGGTTCTGGTTTTTAAATTAATTTTAATAATGGTTTCAGTGAGGCTTCGGTTCCCAATGTTCTAAGGGTACCGGTTCCAAAACCGGTTATTTTCGGTAAGGTTCCAATCCCTGGTTGTTATACGTGGGACTGTTGTTATTTTCCGTTGTAAGCAACCACGTGGTTCAGTCTCGCAGTGTGTCCGTTATAGGGAAGTTATACTCTGCCTATAATATTAAATGTTTTATTGAAAATAGACTTGACGACATCGCTTGTTTAGCAGAAAATTGTTTAAATCGCGAGGTTTGAACCTGTGGGTGGAGGGACGTCTGGACGTATCGACGTTGTGTAATTTGATGATAATATTGTAATATGATACACGCGTTATTTTTAGAAAATATATTTTGTGACTATAATATTCTAGTTTCACGTCGTGTGTTTCGTACGCAAATAATAATATTACTATGGGCGTCGTCGGATTCTGGCATTTCGTCCACATCGAAAATTAACACGCGATTTGTCGGCGCCACCGTTTGTATGGTATATAATATGACTCGACACACAATGTGTAGTTCAGCTTGAATATTACATGTGTGTATATATATGTGTGTGTGTGTGTGTGTGTGTGTGTCTGTTTTTATTTTCAAGTTCGTATTACTGTTTGTCGGAGAAGTATACACAAGTTACCATTTCGAAGCGCACAAACTATTGTAGTATTTAGTGGCGGCAGATGTTTACTATTGATAAATCCGAACTCAAAAGCACTTTACTCGAACTTCTATACTCTACGTAATCTCCCGTATAATATAAAGAGACAACCATTTAGTGACTTTTGAATATAACATAATATATTATTATATAGCGAACGTTGGCCTTAACATTGTTTGATTAACACTGCCACCGTTTCGAATCGGAATTTTCCACACATAAATATGCGGGGATGATGAATTTCAATATTTATTTGTTTCTCACCCCGTTTACACTGTGTCCCCGTTTATTATGTGGCTCATGCCAGTGAATTTAATTTTGCGCCGTCGTCGTCTGCTATACAGCCATTTACTGTTGAAATTATTATTACGACGACGGTTTTTAACCGAAGGGTGTCCGCCACCGGAGAAGGGTGTTCCAGCGACATAATGCCTTTTTGGCGTATAAGATTACTTTTTTCTCTGATCTAAAACTACATCCGCAAGTTGCTAACGGGAATATTAAAAACGGCAAATATAGTCTCGCGTGTTACCATCATCTTTACTCTCCTCTCTTTCTATATATATATATATATATCTGTTATACTCTCGCGGGAGGCTTTTTTAAGTTTTTATTGACTACCTACTATGATATTTAATCCTATCGTTTTGTAATCCTATCGAAAAAATAATTTAAGAGTAATATGCATGGTTTAAAGTAGTTGTATAAACGTATATATGTCCTATAAGACTATAAACTGTTGACACCTTGTTGGGAATGAGTTTAATATTGTAAGTTCCTGTTCAAGTCTACGTAGAATTAACTGAATTTCCGTTGAATACTTAGTAAGATAAGTGAGATAAGTAAACAATCATTATCTACCCTCAAAACTATTAAAAACGTATAGCCTTTTTGTATTTTTTACAGATACGATTTTATAGAACATGAAAACCAAATTTCAAGTCATAAATATTGTAAAAGCACATTAGATTTAAATAGTCATTTGCTTGAAAATTTATATTTGTTGTATTTATAATTGTTTTAGAAATAAAGTTCGAAGTTAATCGTCTTGAAACGTAATTTATTTTATAAAGAAAATGTCCTAAATATAAACGTTATAAGACGCTAATCCTTCTGAAAATAATCACTATGAATTCGTTTGAGAGTACAATGAAAAAAGAACACCACTTAATAATGTAGGAAAACAGCCTGTACTAAGTTAAGGAAGCATAATACAGATTGTTTTCTTACGGAAATGAGTTAGTTTACTCAGAATTTGTATAAAAGTTTTCAAATAAAAGAAAAACAAATTTATGAGCGAATACTGCATGTTTTTGTAAAAAATGTTTTAACACTTTAAATAATATTGTTTGTAAAAAATACAAAAAAAAATTTGATAGCAATAATAGTTATAATAATAATGATAAAAATGTGACATTCGTTTCACCGGACATCCGCCACATAAAGAATCGTATTTCACAAATCGCCTTTTCTGCAGCGTTGAGCGGAGGATAGATTCGCAGCCGGACGTGGAAAATAAAATAGATTCAAAGTAAAATTGGTAACTTATTTATATTGTCGTGTGCATCGGTGGGGGCATCGGAGCCGAATATTATGATGATCGGAAAAAGCGGAAATCTATTAACTAAAGGGATAGATATATGCAGTACACTGCTGCAGTGCGATTGAGGGGTCGTCACATAATTTATAGTTTTGTTCCGGGACCCATCGGATGCGAATTTGGCGGTAGTATTGACGGCGTCGGGGGCAGCAAAAGTTTTTGGGTTAGAGCTGCAGTGGGAATGGACGGGAAAAAAACCTCATATCACTAAAGACACACATACTATTGATGCGGCGATCGTAATTCTATGGACGACCACCGAAGAATGGCTTACCGGAGAAAAGTTTTTTTTTTAAACAAACTTATTTCGTCTGCACACACACACACGTACGCACACACTATATTATATACCTATATATATCTGTACGTCGTCAATGAATAGTATTAAAGTCTCCCTGAACACCCGATGAAATATTAATGATTTTGTTACTATAGTATTTCATTTATTTATTATATTATATATCTTTTTTTCTATATTTGACCTTGTTGTTTCTCCACCGCCGCGACAACACCGTGTTTTTATTATGTTCTTACGATTTTTTTTTTTTTTTTTTGCTGAACGCGCGAATATATGAACCACCCGAGACGTGACAAAAAAAAAAAAAGAAAAAAACGCTGTAAAATGCTTTCTATATACGGCGACGGCAGAGGTGAAAATGCAATTATTTCGTGTGTGGGATAGTAAACTTTTTTTTAAAAAAGAAAAGAATAAAATAATATATATATATTATATAAAGATAGATAGATAGAGAGAGAGAGAGAGGTACACCTAGTCCGATATATACTAGAAAAAGGCGGATTGACATTAACAGCTGTTCCCCGCTAAACAACAATATCCCCATTATATTATATTATACGCGATGGAAATTCGTAAAATTACGTCAAACAATGATGATGATGTGATTTACGAGTAGGTGGAGTAAAATACTGATCTAAAAGCTTATGCGTGAGTGTGTGTGTATTGTACTTTTGAACATTTAATCATCAACACACTTGGCGGGTTTCCCGTTACGCGCGCGTCATATAATAATAATAATATTATGTGCGTATGAATATGGAGTTCCAATTTAGTTTTTGAATTAAATTGTTTATTTACGTATTAAAATCCGAACGGGTAAAATATCATTATATTATTCGATCGATTAGCAAAATACGTCATGCATAATCACAGAAAACAGCTGGAACAGGTTTAAAGAAAATATTATAATATTATAATCGTATACCTACTTAACCGTTCATAATATTATTATATTAGGTACCTATAAAGAAGGTAGTATATCGGATGGTAATTGAATTAAAGTTAATTATCATAGTGAGCATGTATAGGAATATAATGTATATAATATATTATATTATAATAGTATTACCTAAAGGTAAGATACCCCACAGCGACACAGCCGATCTACGAAATATTATTTATAATCGATTTTCGCATCTTCAAATGATAATAACGTATAAAATATAGAACCACTTGAAAATTGATGGGATTTAACCTGCAACGCACACCGTTGGCCAGAAGTAAGAAGTTATCCGCAGTAGGTAAGGCACCATTATTATTTACTCGGTTAATGGATTATATTTTATATTTTGTGCCAAATAATTCTAAATGAATTTTTTATAACTTTGAATTTTCTTCAAACAGCAGTTGGCTATTGCGCTTCCATTACTGCACTAACTCAGGTATAATATGTAAAATATTAATTTCTTACCTATTATATACTATATCCATAACAACGCGGTAATATTATACTTAGGCATGTTACGAATCCTACGATTGTGGTAAGGAGCATCGACATCACGGAATTTGAATAATTACATTCATATAAAAACAACAATTCAAAATGTCCACTCTATTTTATTATAATTAAAAATGTACACTTCTATATGATAATTTATTTACGATTTCCGTATTTTAGCTCGAAAGTTTGTCTTATTAAGACTATTAAAAAACGATTTTTGTTTAGCAATAGGTAGTAAGTTTTATTTTATAAAACTTATTTATTTTGCAAGTTTTAACTTGAGTTTTGAATTTTTTATTCTCTTCTGTGTTTTTTTTATTTTATTCAAAGTTTTAGCTGATTTTTTACGAGTTTTGTTAGGGTTCTTATTGTATTTATTTCTCTTAACAGTCACTAATAATAATAATGTATATTGATACATATAAATATATATTATACATGTTAGATGCATGCATTAAAACTAGGTATTATTTATTAAAAAAGGACATACGTTTACTGACAGAAATAACTTTTATCTTTATAATTGCTTTGAATGTTTTCATATTGATTATGATTATATTAAAAATTATATGTTTGAAAATGTTTTAAATTTGATTTGATTTTTGATTTTGATTAGTCACACAGTTTCCGAAAACATATATTTCAATAATCATACAACAATGAAAAATATACGTTCAATAAATTTAGGTTGTAATTAATTATTGTATTTATTATTGTGTGCTAGTAAAAAGATAATACCTTGTGGTTAAAAAAAATAAATAAATAATGAACTAATTGGATCATAAAATAACCATAGCGTGTTGTTACTTAATAATTTGTTGTGTGTTCACCAACAACGACGATGACAACGGGCACAGACGCACCGTTTAACACCAGTTGAGCTATTTGGCAAGTCGCTATTGTGTGTCCGCCATTGTCCGTAATCGTTGTGTTAAGAATCAGAATTTTCATTGAGAATTTTATCAATCGACGTAGAAGTGATTTTAAATGTGATTGCAATGGGTAGATAATTAATAAAATAAATAAACCGTTTTGGTTTTTTATTTTAATTTAATCGTTGAAACGCTATAGAGTGTTGTTTACTTATTATACTGGTCGGAAAAAGTTGGTTTTATATATGTATACTGTGTGTCAGAAGTTCGAATCAATCATAAATTAGGTTGACTCGACACGACTAATTGATCGGTCAACATTAACCATTTCAGAAGCTTTCGAGAACCGTCATAGTGATGAAATTGCAGTATTAGTTATTTGTTAATGTGCGATTGGAGTCAAATAATATTAACATTTATATTGTTCCAGAGAGCCCCCAGTACTCACTGCAGATTCATTGTAATGATGTGAAAATATAATAGCATTAAAATAGAGACAAACAAAAAATAAAATAGGTACTGTTCTGATAAAAGAAACACTAAATAGTTAAGTACCAACCTGTGGTATAACTCTTATCTAAAGACAAGTCAGATACGCGATAATTCTATGGTTAAAAAATAATAAATTAATAAATGCAATATCTACAGTGACATACGTTATATGATTTCAGAAATAATCAAGTAATAATTTCTCATTAAAATACAACAAAAACGATTTCACATAGGATTTCGGTTTATCGCAAGAAATATATCTAATATATTTTATTTTATTTAAAAATGGATTTTCACTTATTTTTGTTTTCGCGTTTTTTTTTGTGACCTCTTTAGAGAACCTTCGACGTTCAATTTCCAATCATGAGAAGAGAGGTGCTTTTCAAAACTTTTATTTGCATTACTGCAGGGCTCCAAAGTTTTTTTCCGGGTGAAAAAAAAACAGATTGCGTAAAGCCAATATATTACTTTTCCATGCTGTCGAACAGTGTGTGCTCACGACCCGTCAGTCTTAATTCTAAACTCGGGAGTAAACAAAACGAATATTCTTGAGCTATTACGACCCTCGCCCCCACATACTATATACATCATCACACGCGCGTTATATAATTTAAATCGTCACCGCCGCTTCGGTTATTTTGGTCGGTCAAAAGAGCTGGAGTTCAGACCTTCCGGTAGTCGTTTAAGAGCACAATTCGAGTGTTACGGACAGAGAATCGTCTCTATATCATATCCTATATTGCTGCTGCAGCGACGCCACGACGAGGGGTTTTAGTCTCTTCTTCCGTCGTCGATCCTCGCTCGCATACAATACACGCACTTATATCTATACACATTATAAATATATACACATATATAATATATGTGTGTGTGTGTGTGTAGTAATAAATAATTTATGTTTATAGTGCGGCAACGGTGGCGGTCCATTATTGTTTTGTGTTGCGACAAAGGAGGAAACTGAAGAGGACTTGTTTAAGCCCGCGAGGGGTTAGGACGCGATGAATAAATTCTGTAAATAGCCTGGAAATGTAGAACACGTCTGCTAATAGATTGTTGAAGATAATAATGCTCCGCAAAAGCATTAAATGGCGGAGGGGAGGGGGTAAAGTGATATGAGTCACAAATTTGGCCCGTAAAAACCGAACCCGGCGACGACGGTCGGGTGTGGGTGCGTACATAGTAGTTTTCGCTTTCGAAATCACTGCAGGCACTTCGGAATAATAAAATCACTTTATTGCTACACCCGCGACCCGACACCTCTGCACGACCCGCGATTATTTCAAATCGTATGCCAAATTCGATAACTATTATAATTTATTATACAACTATGTTGTTATATGCACTGCCGCCGGTGTCGTTAGTGTGAAAATCCCCAAACAATTTTCTTTTAACCTAGGATAGGTATTTTATATTATAATATATCGCGATTATTGCGCAGACGACTTGGGAGAGGTCATCGTCGTATAGTCGACCCTCCCGGGTGCAAAATCATAATAATAATAGTTATTATTTTATATTGACTCGAGTGGGTGGGACGAAAAAGATTTTTCGTGACCTAAACCTGGTATCCGCTGTTTATGCTAAACGTTTGTCAGTAATACGTTGTGAGTTTCAGAGCTTTTGGTTTTGAAAGCGTTTAGCGAATCGTGCCGCAAAATCCAATTGTATGGTACATAATATTATATACGTAGGTGCTGTATAAGCCTACATAATATTATATATATATTATATGGTTCCGCAAAAGATTTTGGTTTGCAGCAATACGAAGAGCGGCATTTGGCGCGAAAAGTGTGACGACTATGAAACGTGGTCGAAACATTTACAACACGGTTTATAATAATGATTATAATATGGAATGGCAGTTCTTTAAAAAAAAATGAAAAAAACGAAAAACGACGAGCACGACATCCGAAAGGCAAATAAAAAGACCCCAAACACATGTCTTGAGCTCCGTTTTTTTTTCTTCACAGTCACATTATTTTATATGAGTTATTGGCCTGCACGAGGAGTATAATGTTATATACATATAATATTTCGGTACTATATTATAGTCCTCGCTCGCAGATTTATTGACATTTTTTAAAAACTGCCCGGTAACGACCCCAACCAATAGTTCGTATGGGGTATCGAAGCCACCGCTGCTGCTGCAGTCGTGTGCAGTACACCTATGTATGTATGACAATGTGTGCGACAATTGACTTTTTTTTTCCTCCCCATTTTCAAAACGGCCAATATTTCGCACCGCTATTATAAAATACCTACTCGTACTACAACAGTTGTGTATGCACACACACATACACACACACACACACACACACTGGCATTGTTATACGAGCCAATGACGCACCACCTGGTCGGCCGCCACTGACACTGCATATTATTATGCGTGTCGGTTTTGTGTACAAACAGGTAACATATTTTACCGAGTTTATATTATTATTATAATAATAATATATTATATTGTGCACACAATAATAATAATAATAATAACAACGTGAATCGTCCTGGGAGTCTATTACTACAATGAAAATTACGACTTCATTCGTCGCCCCGCAAACGATTTGGGGGGGGGAGGGGTGACACGCACCCGCGACGCTAACGATGTGCAGTCGGTAACTTTAGCTGATATTGTGCATTTTTTTTTCTTTTCTTTTTTTTTTTTTCACTCCCTTAAACGATCTCGAGAATTATCGCGCGATATTTGCTGCCGCCACAGAGGTCGAATTATATTATTAGGAGGTGTATATAACGCGCACGGTTGATATTATAAACGCTGCAAACACATTTCGGGGGACGCCAACTCCGAAATTATTCTTATTATTTATTTTTATTTTTATTTTTATTTTTTTCGCTCCGTAAACTGAGGCACTGCCGGTGACAGGGTTAAAGTCGTAAATCCTTTCTTAACGGTTTCACACGGTTTCGAAAATTAGGAAATTAAACTTATCACGCTTTGAAAAATCATCCGCTTACTACCCCGCGCGCATAAAATATACATTATCATAGTAATATTTTCTTAAATTTTCACTTCTTATACTAACGAACTAGGTTAACTTACTGTCTAACTAGCTCTTAATTATATTATTATTTTGGTTTTCCATATTTTTTTTTTGTAAGTCTTAAAATATTTTAATATACTATTAGTTGTACAATCTAGGTACTTTCATATATATTTTGAGTTATTTTTTCTTTATAAACTTAAATGATAATGTGTAGAATCTATACTATAAACTATAGGTATTATGTTATGGTTTGTTTTTTTGTCTAATGACAAGAAACTGTGATATAAATAATTGTTTCGATTTTCGGTGATTATCACCATCGCAATAATTAATGAAATTAAAATAAGTCAATTATACTGAAAATAATATGTATTTTATAAATGTACCTATACTAATAAATTGCTATTATATATAAAATGTATAATCATTATTTTAACAATCACAATTTAATTTGTTTTATGATGATTTAATTATTTTTCACGATTTTCCTTTACCTATTCTTTTAAAAGTTATCATAGATAGATTATTCTAGCCCAGATACACTTAAAAACTGGTACTTAATTAAATTTAAATATTTGAGTATTTAATATTATTATATTATATTATGTAATGGAAAAATTAATAATAGTTCATTTCAGACCGTAGGATTTAATTAGATTGTTATATATAATAAAACAAAATACCTACTGAATAATTAAAACTCAAATTGTATTGTTTTATTCGAATAATTATTTATCAGTATCTGTATTGTGTACCTGCTACTACCATCCTACTACCAAAAAATACGTTATTTTGATGTTAAAATAATTACCATTCATGGATAATGTAGTAAGTAAGTATCGTAAGTACATTACATTGAGTGTAAATAGGTTATATTTTATAATATATTTTAGTAATTTTTATAATCCTTATATTTTGGGGAAATAATTTAAAACCATAAAAATGATTAGCGGTTGGACATACAAAAATCTAACAACATTGTACCACCTCACCCCCCCACCACCAAACAAAAAAAAAATTATAACCCGTAGCTTGTGGTCATAGTATTATTTGTACTACCATTAATTATTATTCATTGTTCGTTTGATTGACACTGATCCAATCGATATTGACTTAGCAATGTTCACATATTAAATTAAATATTGTTATTCTCACACTGAATATTCAATTAATATTATATTATAATATCACATCTCTTCGTACATGGACGTCTGACAAGTTATGAAACATATTATTATAATATATTATATTATGGTTCAATCTTATAGTTATTAGTGTATGCGTTATTGTGACACATCACGAAAACTGCACCGTGAATCACGCGACCGTTTTTTATTTATTTTTTTAATGCACCGCCACGAGCCTCTTACGGTTAAATTATAAGAACTTTGTGACCAGTAGTAATATTATAGTATAATAGTTAGCTATACAACTGTACTTAATACAATATAATATTATACTCTATTTGATATGATTTCTTTTTTCCGTTCGTATTTACTGCATAAAACGATTCGTATGTATTCAATGGTTCCGATTATATTATTATTATGACGATGATTTTGACGGTAAACAAAATACATAATCAACACAAGTTAGACATTTATAATCGAATAAAAAGTAATTTCCTGGCGTAGGTAGCTATATATATTAATTGGAAATGAATGTCTTCGCCCCACACTCATCACGGCTGTCAGCAAGTTCGCCTATTTGAGGTAAATGTTATCGGACATAAACCATTTACTATACACGAATCTCGTGACATTCGTACCTACATTAATAAGCGTGCGGTTAATTTTATTTCCACTTTTAGTGGCACAAACACTTCTCGCTAAATGCACCGTGGTCGATTAAAAATCCGACCACGTTGGCAAATTTCCTCCATCGTCGCTAGATAAAACGCGTGCCGACTGCAATATATAAACGGACGGCTGGAAAAAAAATTATCTCGTCTCCATGCCACCCTCCCTGCAGATATTTTCAAGTATCCTCGTCCGGTGGTGTACGGTGGAGGTTGTACAATAATAATTTCATCCCGGTTCATCCGAATTATTTCAGAGTGAAAAAAATTACGGTTAAGTATCCAAATAATTGTTCTTAAAACGGTTTACACAAATTACACGTACCTATCGGACATCGTGGTTTACATTATAATAGCCAATACGAAATATAATAATTATATTATTATGATGCATTACATTTTAACTTATCACATATTGATATTGTATTTATTTATGTAATATTAAATACAAAGTAGAGTTACAAGTTAAAAATGCTGTGTAACAATTGCATCCAGTGGTTAGTATAATATAAATATAATAATTGGTTAAAAAATGACCTAATGAAATAAGTTCGAATTTAATACCTTTTTTTTTAAACACAATACCTACTCATTTTTATTTATTAATTTTTTAAGTTAATGAAAAACTAAATCTTCAAATACTAATAGAGAATGTTACCTTTTTTCTGTTTAAACACAAAATAAATAAAATCTTGTTACTGATGTAAAAACGTTATGTTTGTATATACCTAGGTATATAATAAATATTATTGTATAACCTTTGCGATGTCCTTTGCACGGTGCTCTGGCTGACCCGCAACCCTCTTAAGCTGTTCTAAGAGATGACGCGCTATTTGGTTAAAGCAGCATTTCTTACGTATTTTATACATATACACCTGAATTGCTCGCGCATCGTTATATTATATAACATATATTATATATTATGTGTCGTCGTCAAAGTAATAATTTTGTTTACGCGCTAAGACTATCATTGGCATGACGCACACTTTATAAGGTATATACCGACATACCATAATATATACCAACTGCACACGGTGGTGGCGGCGGGGTGGTTAAACGGAATCTGCGCCTTGTCGTCGATGATCGAAACGTATATATTACTGACGAGCAAACTATACGACACCAAAGCGCCCCATTTTGCCCTTGCCCGACCGCCGCCGTGCCCGCAAAACCCACCACTACCACCACCATGCACCGTTGTGGTTTTCGAAATAACATATAATATAATATAATATTATGTGTATACATATATTATGGTGGTAATATATATCCGTTTGATCCGTTAAAGAGCTGCGCTTCGTGCCGTCCTAACCGTGTGATGATTGCCTAAAAACCGTTTTGTTTGCTCACTCTGTATATACACACACTCACACACTATGCGCTGGAAGCCATTATTGCCTATGTGTGCAGAGGGTTGCCACAATTTCTCGCGCCGTCAAAGACTGTCGAATTAATGTATTATTGCATTAGTAATAATAATAATATCCGAGTACACTCGATCTTTTGTGTGTGTGTGTGTGTGTGTGTGTGTGTGTGTGTGTAGGTATCTCATAAGACGCGTAAACGGTATAATAACAGTTATATTATATGCATAGATGTAATATAACCAAGGTACCTCTCTGCAGCCTTTGGAGGGTTCGAGGCTGAGCTGGATCAAACAATAATATTCGTAGAACCTGAGTACTCGGATACGTCGCGTAGGGGCTCAATATCGGTCGTCTGCAGCGAAAATGTGATGAAGGTTTACAAATTTCATCGAGGAGGTGACTAACTTAAACGTTTTTAAAAAAATATTTTTTTTTCAGTCGGGCGCGTGCAAAGTCTAAGCTTTGTCCGTGGCCTTTATATAATACGCAGTCAAAGGTCTTAGGCAACGGGTGATGCCTTTGAGCGCCACCGTCATATATAATATCTCGCCCCATTTCTGTGGTTTTTATATACTATTAGTAGGCAGCTCCTATATATAATATTATTTCCATGACCAGTTTCGAGAAAATTCACACCGTCTAGGCTACGCGCCCTAAGTATTTGGGAAAGTGAGTTTATAGTTATCGGGACCCACCAAACCCCTCACACTTCCTCACCAATATTTGTTTTTCCGAAATACACCTCAGAAATAATCGTTTTTTTTTTTTTTAGCCACAGTGGGTATATATAAGCACGTCGATGCCACAGTCATAGTTACCGCCTTTAATTATTTTAAAAAACAAATAGCTTTCACCCGCAATTTATACGGACGGCATCGTGCACGGTTGCAGGTGCACTTTAAACGGCTTCCGCAGCAGAAACCGCACCAAAAACGCAATATTGATATTGGAAGAGAGCCGCAGATGATCTCGACGTTTACGGTTTACGGTTTACTCGTTAGCGGTGAAACGGTTCTTTCGAAAGTCAACAATATATTTTAATAAATTATGTTATAATATATTATTAAGATTGGCAAAAGTTAGGTATCGTTAAACATTATCATGATCAATTAACGTACAATCCACGACTGTTTAGAACGGCCCGCGATAGTATAAAATGTTACAATAAAAGAACGTCCTACGAATTCATTGTACTTTTTCAGTGATAGCCTTTGGTTCTCGTTCGTGAAATCGTCGAAACATATTTTATTTTATTTTTTCTGTAACGGGGCCAAACGGATCGGCAAATAAAATAGCGTTACTGCCAATAAGCGTAGGGCAAAAAATGTTTCGATGTCGTAACATATTATTATATTCTCATTCCTTGTCATTTTACGGTTTTATTGGAAAATGCAGGTTGCATTATCGTACAAGCGCGTTTTTTAATATTTTGTTTTCCTAGCTATTTCACAGCAGTCCAACTACCTTTGAATAAATCAGTGTGTTGTTTTATTCTCAACAACAACGCCTGCCTAACCGAAGAAACAGTATTATATTTTATATTATTGTTCTCGACACAATCGAGTAATTTGTAATAATTTGTAATAATTGTAATATTTATTTGTTTTTTGATTGGTTTTAATTGAGGGCATTTTAATGGCTTATAATTATTAAATTATAAACATTTCACTATTTCACTCGTGAGTCGTATAATTTATTATTCGGACATATATTACGGAATAATATTATGAGAATATATTATTTTTAACGGTTAATGATTATAACTTTTGATTTGTTCAGGTACTATTTTTATTTATTTTTATTAATTTCTATCAACTTTATAAGATTTTATTTCGAAATTAATATTGTCAGTGAAACAAACTGTACCTAATCATAATATTGAGATGATATAAAAGGTTTCATTAAGTTTTTATAAACATCATAAATATTAACTTATTTGTAATCTAATGATGGTTTATAACGGTACAACTTATAGGGTAGTTCAATAATGTTACCTAGTAAGTATAGTATCATAACATAACTCGTACTATCGATCTATAGCATTATTATGATTATTTATTGTGTTAACCTACCTCACTAATGGCGCAGATGAAGAAATTAGACTCCCATAAACTATACCCCAGAGACAAAAACTTTTGAAAAATATAAAACTAACAAAAGAATTAAACCCAACAATATAACAAACAACTTGTTTTAAAAAATTATTAGTAAATGTATGTCAAAAAAAAAAAAAAACGCTTTAGATAATACACTAACACCTAATAACGCTATTGCAAACTTCTAAAATTTTATATTATGTATCTAGTTGCCACAAAATGTAAAAGTTGTATTATAAATAATTCTTTTTTTAATTTAAATATGGTCCAAGATGTACTTTACACTCTATTATTGTGGATATATATGGGATCAACATATTATATAGCCTACGGACCATGGTAGGTACCTACCGGTTAACCACATTAACTAAACTAAGTAAAGACTGATAAAGAAATAGCAATTACTCTTTATACAAACGGATTTTCTCTCATTTCTATCTCTGTCTCTCTATTGCCTTTAAACAAGCACATAAATTTACCAAATGGGCTCAAACTCACAACCAGAAATCTAAAATGTAGGTACACGAAAAACAAACAAATCGCAAAATGTAATACTATAAAAAATAAATTTTAACAGCAATTAAACCACGTTATACGGTATACATACATTCGTGCGAATATCGGATAGAACAATAGAATACATTTTTTGACTAACAAAAATCAATTAACTTTTTAATCTTTTTTAACTGTTTTCAGTAAATTATCGTACAGGACGTGTTAACACAACATGATTTTTATTTAGGTTTATTTACGTCAGTTATAATAGTTAAGAAGCTGATTTTTATGCAAATACATAATTTCATCGAATGTAGATTTCTTAATATTATGATTAAAAAACATGAGTCGTTTTATGCTACGTTTTACATTCATATTACATTCGTACGTTTCATATTTTTATATTAACCATCTATTCGCAAACACATCAACAATAATCATTAATGTGTGAAATAATAATATTATGTTAAATATCTGTCGCAAATTGTAATAGAGAACACCATAAAAAATAATACAAAAGATTATAGGTAACGATTTTTGATAGTTAATATCAATCTCTAGTTGCTAGTAAATTCTCAACCGTTCGTTCGTTTTTCTTTTCAATAATTTTTTTTATTTTTTGTAAATATTTTTAAGATTGTTACATAAAAACATTTTGGTTCAATACTTCATGTTTTAAAATACCTACCTATATATATATATATATTTTGGCCAGAACAGCAACACAAACATTTTTATTACATAACAATCAACGAAATGGTAGTTATAACGAATACTTCAGACTGGCGTAGGTTGGAATGAAAGATGCATAACAAACCCACGTCTGAGAATACTATCTAAATCAGAACAGAGAAAAACCGCAGTCTATTGAATCGCTAAAATCAACGACTTTTATTTTATTATTATATTTTCCGTTCCTCAGTAATCCTCACTGCCAAATTTTATTAGGCTGCAGAAAAACGCAGAATACAAACGTTTACGGTTGTTGAAAGGTGAATTAATGAAAGTTAAAATTCACCAGCTCACAAACAAATCTTAAAGTATATTGTAGATACGATGATTTCTATTGTCCGCCGTATTTTTGTCCATCGGTTTCGCATTTTAATATGTTCCCATAAAGCTCCAAAATAGGAGACCGGGTTTAAGGAAAACTTTTTCATTATTTCATAACTTTTTAATCCTTGCGGTTTTCGACTTTCTCCTCGATTATTTATTTTAATATTTTATAGACATCGTAAAATGCCCAAGATGAATATATTCGACTGTAGTATTATTATATATTTTGGGCTTTTAATGGAATTGTTTTGAATTGTTCGGTTTGTTGTTGTTTTTTTTTCGTGTTATTCTATTCAAATTTATAATTTAATCTTATAATAATCACAAAATTTACGCCAAAGTGACACTATGCAGACTCTATATACTCCGTTAGTATAACATTATATTATGCTATCGTTATGAGCATAGCACATTTCAATACATATATCAGTTGTGTAATACGGTTAACTACGGATGAATTACAGCAGAGACCACCAACGATCAGTGTTATTTTACAGAAAACGAAGTGTGTATATAGTGTATAGGTACATAATCACATTTTTCATTCTTTCTTCCTTTTATTTTTTTTTTATAATACATCTGAACCCGACACCGATCGATATGACGATATCCATTTTTTTTAACTTTTCGATGGTATTAAACGAAAAATCTCGTTAAATACATTTAAATGGCGTATCGGCATCAAAATAATTGTATTTATAACGCAATGCTGATAGTGTATTTAACTCGAGTCTAATTTAAAAAATAACTGTTGCTTGGGCAAAAAAAAAAAAAAAACATTAATAAAAAGTGAATAGAACAAAGTACTATCTATGTTTGTTTTACTCTCGGAGACAAAGTAAAATTAATTATGTCCACAATATCCACAGTTATTGTGCAGACTGATTTTCAATAAACAATAACAATGTTTACCAACTTCAAAGTTTTCACTAAATTACTATCTAAAAATAATGGTTCAACGATTTTTGCAATCATATATTAAAACATAAAAATAGCATAAAACAATACTGAATTATGACAAGAAAATATATAATATAATACAATAATATATTATATTTTATCCTTATTTTCAAATACGATTATACAATTTTTTTCATTCATAGCTTTATATAATAATGCACTTTTATTTTCATTTATGTGTGTGTGTGTGTGTGTTTGTGTGCATAAGATAATTCTTATTATGATTCTTAGATAGTCAAGATATATCCAGATTATTTACTGCATTTGTATTTTTAAAAAGTATTTATTCCGTCCAAAAGACTGTTATATTTTTCTTATCAGATTTATTTACATTTTGATATTTTTTTCATCCTTAAGCTCATTAAAATAAGGCTATGGAAAAATGAAACATTTTGAAAACATATAAAAACATTATCCATCAGAAATTTATATCATAGCCGTTACTCAATTACTGTGTACACAGTGCACGTTAAAAGTGTAAAAAGCACAAAAAAATACATGTTTATATTATTTATATTTTATGAGGAAAAAAACATTCTCAAGTGTAACGATTAATTTATAATACATACAATATATTATTTTCCACATAATATTTTCTTTTAAAGGTAGTATTGTATGTTTAATACCAATTAGTCATGTAGTATAGATGTACCGTACAGACTTATGATGAGTAGCTGTTGCTGGGCATATTATAATTTTGACCAAACTATTTTCCGCAAAGCACTTTTTGTTGAAAAAAATAAAATTTAATAATAGTATAATATTTGTAGCATACACAGTACCTAGGCTAATATAAAAAATATTTTTGTAAATACCAGACGACTTAATTTAGATAAAAAAAATTATCGTTTTATTTCATCTATACAAGCTATAATATACATTTTCGTCAGGTCCCGTCAACACCTTAAGGCAACACATATTATACCATTATATATAGGTACTATCAAATTTCATTCATTCGTCTCTCAACTCTTTGACATCCCGTTAAATTGGCATAGTCGTATATTATTCTTCGTACTAGATCTTTCCGGCGGTACGCGCAATAATATCACTATACCATATTATCGTTATATAGGTATGATAGTATGATATTATTATTATTATTATTATTATTATTATTATTATTATTATTATATGTGTATTACTTTTCATTCGCCTCTGTCGTACGCGAGCGTTTAGGAAGTGGCTCGTTTAACAGTAAATGAAACGTTATCAAATAAACGAAAAAAAAAAAAAAATGTCTTTATGATATTTTTAACAGTCGACGGTAGTTAAAACTTTTAACGAATGTATATACACGCTCGCAACAATAACCGGCACTTTCTACGCATGTACTGTAAACTTTAACATACATAAACACGACTAGGATATAACTACAACTTTAGCCGGAAATTCAACACCTCTAAGATTAATTATAATATTTTTTATACCTTAAATCGCACGACAGGTACTACACCTATAGAGCACCGTATCCACCGAGTTCGTATACGACCGCCATCGTGTGATAAGTCACACACATTTGAAGAAAAAAAAGTACCAATAATCATAATAATAATCATATTAATCATATTAATATCATAATAATATGTTGCTGAAATAATTAAATCGAATCATAATATATCCACAATTATAGTATCGACCAACGAGACGATTAGAGACTTTGAATCGATGTTCAACGTCCATATTAAAATAATTCACAGTAAAATGCGCATATTATATTAATATGATTATAAATCTGGTTAAAAAACAATTTAGTTAAGTCACATATTATATACATGTAGGTACCTATATACAGTAGATAATATTATATTATACGATCGCTATATATATTGTGGTATTTATTTCAAACTAAATAAATATTTTATTATAACACTCGTATATAATATGTATTATTGTATTATATGTATTGTGCTATTATATATAACTGATTTATGGTTTATTAAATATTTACAATAAAATAAGCGCTTTCAATTATTATTATTATAGGTGTTTCTCAGACAGAAAGAAAAATAAATAATTCATGGTTTACACATAATATTAACAGTTTCTATATTGTTATGTATACTTGTTACGATTTTAGTAAAATTCTACTTTTAGCCTACCAATAAAGCGTTTCTATTCTAGTTTAATAGGAATCGTCAAATTATAATAATTTTGTAATGATCAACTCTATTATTTTTTTATAAAAACATCTTTAATTGGCATAATTTAAAGTTATATGGAATTGGTAAAAAAATAGAAAAAAAATTGAATAGCTCTTAAGTCATAACGGTTTACACTCTTGAAAAAGTTAAAGTTAATCATAAAGTAACTGAGATATTACAGAAACTGAGTTTTGGTCGGTTTTATTAATTTTCTCAGTAATTGAATTATATAGTGTCGTATAATTGATATAGATTCGAATGCAATTGTTGGACAAATTAAAATAAATATTCTGGGTAAAGTATGCAGGTTGGTTGTATAGTTATTAGAGTTTGGTTTAGTTTAAAATGTTCGTTGTCATATTGCAATGTTATAAGCACAGTCGTATTAAAATATCAAATTATAACATTAATTAAAGTCTAAATTATGAAACAGTTAACCCTGTTAAAACAAATCTAAAAGCTCCGTTATTCTCATATATTAATAAAAGTTCAAAAACCAGTATCAAAAGCGTAACATACATTTTAATGCATTTAAACGATACAAAAAATTAACATCGCCTTAAAATGTGTATTAGGTTAGTATAATATTATTCAATACAAAATGACAAGTTCAATGAAGAAGAACAAAAATAAAAATAATAATAATACATTTAGGTACGTTATATGTATCGAAGAAATAAAACAATTCACTAAAATTCAAACTTATCAATTACTCGGTTATTTTTTAATCAAAGTCTGAATTCTGTGTTGAATAGTTTTGTGTTGAATTATAAGTTCCTTAAAATGTTGTCTAATTTTAATTTAAAAAATATAAATGCATATTATTATTGAAGTAATTAACTAGTGAGCAGTAAGTAACTATAAATAATTAAAATGTTTATACATATTTAACACTGTCATAAATCACTTAAAAATGTTTCATTGGTGATCATGACGTAAAATAGTTTTAGATTTAATAATTATAATATTTTCTTATCAAAAATAGTAATACAAATAAATTTTTGAAAACTGAATGTAAACCTACCATAAGTTTAACCGTTCGCAGATTTCCAGAAACTGTACCTAATGTAAAATGTATTTTAATTTTTAAGAGTTGCTTTATGTTTTTGATTCAAATAAATTGATAACTTTACATGGCATTTCTGGAGCAAGGTTCTATCCAAAATAATTATGATGATCGATAAAAACAAGTAAGTAACAAAAAATAACTCACACATATCTTTGTAAAATCAATATATACTTATAAGAAAAAATTAATAGGATATCGACTTTTTAAATCAAGCCGATAATATTTTAATTTCGAGATTAAAAAATATGTCTGCCACACCATTTTACTGTAATTTTCTGTAACCCTAAATTCTAAATCCATGTTATACTTGAGTGTATTTTATAATCAGAATAGTGCATTCTAATTATTTTATATCTTTATTAGTTATAAATCAGTGGTATAAATTAATACTTGACTGTTTGCTACTATAGAATTGGGCAGGTAACTGACGCTGCTAGTAACTCGCTATAAATAAATAATTGCGTTCAGAATAATATTATGAATGGAAATTGGCTTATCCATTAATTAACAATATTTATTCAATTCATTTTATCGTTAACAATATTTTACTTAGCAAATATTGTGTTTAAGCTATTTAATGTCCGAAAATTGTTTTCCGAAAAATACCATGAAAATACACACAAGGCTGACTCAATGTTAAAATCAGAGTAAAATTATAATATTATGTAAAGATTACAATCAAAACATAAATATGAATTGTGTTTTATTTAATAATGTATTGACGCGTGATAAAATTTAAATAAATTTAAAATACAATTTAAAGTTATTCACACTGTTATAATTTAAAACTCAACATTGGGTTCTATCGTAGGTGCTACTGTGTAGAGGGGTGTAAGCTGAGCCCTCCCCGCAGAGCAATTCGACCCCCCCCCCCCTAAATAAAAACCATTGTCAAATGTTAAATAAATATTTTAGTTATAAAATGCAAAAACCAATGTAAGTATACTTGCCGCACTCCCTACAAAATTCTATTTTCATAATTTTAATTTTTTTTTGTCACTATGGGTATTGGTCTCTATTAGATTTCAATCATTTCGTTTTATGGTTGTCAAGTAGTTAAAGCGATAAATATTATATATCAAATTTTTGGATATAATAGTATTTTACATTTTCCCACAGATATCCATAGAATAGTAAGTTATCATCGTTGTTGTGCAATAAAATATACACTTAAAATACAGATATCGTGTAATAAATATATTATTTTTTTTATATAAATAAAAAAGGGTTTTTAAATTTCTTCAAAATCGCGAGTATATGCCATTAATGATGTCGTTATTTCAACGGCTGTACGTAAAAAGTTTGTAAATAATGTAATGGTATTGCTTGAATGTGCGTTTGAACCATTAACTTTCGTGATCATTTTTCTTAAAACGACTATTCTCAAACTGTTTATGTTTCAAACTTTTTTTTTAACGTTCGATACTTTTACATCGGAGACAATTATTTTCATGAATTACGTAAACTGAAAAATAATCTCATAGAATATGAGCTTTTATTCGCGAGAGTCAAGATTAGGAAAATAACTTATTTTTCTACGTAAATGTCTCAAAAATAATATTAATATCTATTTCGTATTATATTGTAGTAGGTAGGTATCAATAATATATTATTTTTGATTATTTGAAAGTAATTATTTTTTTTTATTCACAAATAGTGTGAGGATATTTTTAAGATTTATTTTATTTAGTGAAATTATGAACAGGTTCCGAAATTCGTATGGAATGATAAATAGTTAGTTATAAAATGTATTCAAATATTTCGGGAGCTTTAAAATATGTGTGTTTTCATAATATTATACAAAATAAACTGATTGGCTATACAAAAAAATTATTGTGCAAATACCTAAATAATACCAAATGCACATATTACTTAATATATCGTGTTATTTAATAATTATAACTAACTTGAATTATTTATCCTTCTTCGTCGTTGTAACAAAAAGCACTTTATAAATATTTATATATTATAAAGCTCGTTTATTTTTTACCTTTCTCTATATATTTTATATTGTCCACGAAAGTAAACGTTCGTATGGAAAATAATATGAAACCCGAAAGAATAGTAAAAAAAAAAACAGTAATTAATTAATGTTATTATAGTTAATCATGAATAAAATAATTATAATTAATTTAATTGTGTCAACTATGACAAAAACATAGCCGAACCACAATTAATTAATTTACTTTCGGTCCATGTTTTTTTATTGGTAAAAACAAACGGATGAACGTGTTATGAAATTTGTATTTCTTAATTCTAACAACGATAGATAATTAATAGTAATAACATGACAACTATATTATAATATTAAAGACAGGTAATAATAATATTGTTATCATAGTAATGTGTTTTTACCTGGTGTGATGAACAGCAATACGAACAGCAAGATGGACGTCCAAAGTTTTCGGGATTTCCACATCGTCTGCAACTCAGCGGCGGCCGGTTGATCCATCTCGGCGGCGGCGACGACTCCTCGATGGGCAGTTCTAGACCTTTTCGACGGGGGCTTGCGGTAATGCTTTACCATACATATAAATCAGGTACCGAATCGTATGACGTGTTTTCTCGGTGGCGGTGTTCGAGTTTCGCACAAGTATAATATTATAGTGAATATAGGAGTGTCGGCGTTAAGGAAGTAGTGGTGATATACACACTCGCGCGCGGTGTTTACGAGTCCTTCGCGGAAATGTTTCTATGGTAGGCAGTCGCGGGCCGTACGCGGTGTGAACATCAAACAGAAACGTTTAAGTGCGAATAAAAAACAAAAACTAGGAACAAACAAAAAAAAAAGTGGAGCTTTTGAAAAAACGTTGCGATTGGGGAAGGACGGGGGGGGGCACGCGAAGAGGGAACGCACAAACCGTCTGTGCGCGGGGCGACGACGACGGACGACGACGGAAAAATCGGTCCTTTTTCCTCCCTTTTAAATTTAAAATTTTTCTTCTCAGCGGTCGATCGCAATCACACACTATATTACTATGTACCGAAATGTACCTATATCATAGAGCAGCTGATGACAGTACGCAATGTTTTATACCGACAAATCGTCTCTGCCGACAGGGACGTTTTCCATTTTCCAAGACGGGTAGGCACCACTCGAGTTGTTGTTGGAGTGTATACGAT
Source organism: Acyrthosiphon pisum (assembly GCF_005508785.2). Lineage (NCBI taxonomy): Eukaryota > Metazoa > Arthropoda > Insecta > Hemiptera > Aphididae > Acyrthosiphon > Acyrthosiphon pisum. The sequence goes on along the minus strand of NC_042493.1, from coordinate 63,887,571 downwards.
AACAATAATATCGAACGACAACACCGTTGAGACAATGTCGACGGACGGTAATAGCCAATAATATTATTGTTATTGCCGTCGCTGTGAACACACGTGCGCCTGGTGGAGCGGAGTCGACGGGCGGATAGCGACCTGGTGCAATGTATTACGCGGCAATACTGAAAACGGCGTGTGTACGGTGCTCCGAGCGGGGGGCGGCCTGTCGCGGAGACGTTCCAACGAGTATAGAACGAGTGTGGCCCAACCGACGGCGACGGCAGTGGCGGCGGCGACGACGATCGCGTACGTTAGCTCTCTCTGACGGTCGCCGCCGCCGCCGCCGGTTGATGCTGTTCGACCATAATACCAGCCGGGTGCATATTATTAGGTATTAGTGTATTACAATATAGTACGGTGGTCTTAATCGCGAAATAGGTAAGCTTATACAACATCGGCGTTAAATTGTTATACAAAATATTATGACAATTTTTTTTTTTTTGTAAGACACGTCTGCATGATTATAATATGGCCAGAATTTTATCAAAGGGGGGGGGGGGTAGGATTGCCAAATTTTATCTTTTTTTTAATATTGATCAAAAACTCGTGAGCTGTTTGGCTATAATACCAGCGGGGCGCATAGTATAAGGTATTATACTAGTGTATTACATATTACGGTGGTCTTAATCGCGAGATAGGTAAGCTTATACCACATCGGCGTAAAATTGTTATACAAAATATTATTAATTGATATTGACAATTTTTTTTTTTTTTTTGTAAAAAACGTCTGCATGATTATAATATGACCAGGATCTTATCAAGAGCGGGGGTGTTCCCAAATTTTATCTTTTTTTAATATTGTTTAAAAACGCATGAGCTGTTCGACAATAATACCGGCCGGGCGCATATTATTAGGTATTAGTGTAACACATAGTACGGTGATCCTAATCGCGAAATAGGTAAGTTTATACCACATCAGCGTATAATTGTTATTGCCGAACAAGATATTAATTGATATAAACATTTTTTTTTTTTTTTACACGCCATGATTATACGGCCAGGATTTTATCAAGAGGGGGGGATTGCCAAATTGTATCTTTTGCTTAGAGTGTTCAAAAACTCGTGAGGGGTACTGACCTGAACACCCCCTCCTTGCATACGCCCTAGAGGTAGGTATAGGCACCGGACAGGGACAGTGACAGTGACTGTTGAATTTAAACGAGTGAGCAGTGTATACCGCTAGGCACGGTTAAATTGAAAATGGCTATTTAAACTTTAAAAGAAGTTTAACGGAGTCGTATCTGAACGAAAACCCGCCTGTCGATAAGTAATAATATTATGCCGATTAGATATTAAATAATATTATGAAATACGATTTATCGAATACACGACAAAATTATAATAATTAATTATACCAACACTCATTCTCTCGCGATTAAGTTATAGTGTTATTACTGATTGACCGAAAACCCGCGTGATGATAATTAATATAATTAGATATGATTTCGTATTAAATAATATGAATTGCAATATAATGATTTATCGTGGATTTACCTCAAAATTATACTCAGCGACGGATAGGCATAAGGTATATCGATCCATCTAACCAAATACCAGTAATATGATTCCAAATAAATATGAGTCCGAGAATAAGACATGAGAGCAAAAACAATACATTTCCATATTTTGATAAAAATCAGTTTTTGATTGCGCATTGTTAAGAAAAAAAAACTAAGTCGTTTTGTGTAACAGCCAGACATTTCCGGTTGTATTAAATACAAAGATATTATATAAAATTGTATTAATTGGAGATGACTTGTTATTGCTCTCAGGTCTTCAGACACATTCTAAGAAAATACATTCCGATGAAATATTTTTCCAGCTTAATATGATTCTAAATAAATATAGTTCCGAGAAAATATATTCCGAGAATAAAAATTCCGACAAAATATTTTTCAGCTAAATATCCCCCCCCCCTCAGACGTTTGATTACAGCTACTATAGGGTTTAATAATAGTATTCGATTAAATTATATTTTCCACTCAATATTATACTCGTACTAATTTCTCATTATCTAAAAATATAAAAATAATTTTATAGCCTGACACTCGTGGCCGACTCATATTTAGCTTACCGGCCAAGTTCGGACCGGAACTTTTACTGACTCTCATTCTCACGCGATTAATGCAATAATGCGATATTGCGTTTATAGTAATTGACCAAAAACCCACATGTTGATATTATAATAATATTATCATAATCATATTATGGAAAAGATATGAAATAATATGAATTCAAATTTATCGGAAATCGGGATGTGCCAAGTAGTCTGTTCTTCGTTGAGTGACGTTGACTACTGCCTACTACTCGTTATTGAGTCTTATTTTGTGTTGTTAAATTATTAAGTCTTATATTATTCATAATTTTGTGTTTAATCCTTTTTTTTTTTAAATTACATTTTGGTAAATACTTAATAAAACATGCTTTTTCATAAATTAATGATAATTAATAATGTTCACTTTAACAATATTTGATAAACTTTTTGTAAGTCGTTTTTGGTATAGATATCACATCCGACACCAGTGCGATATAGTACCTACGTTAATATGTCATATAGATTCCTTACGACAATGTTACCGATGTACCTATTAGTATAATATATTAAATCTCCCCCCCCCCCCCCCCCTAAAACACCTACAAAACTTACTCGCAAATATTGATTCTTTAAATGTATAACGATCTAATACTAAAAAAATGTAAAAAGTACCTACAATAACAATGTAATATTATTTCCAGTCCCTCTTATTATTTTTTTAGAAATAACGCCTTTTGGTGGTTGGAAGCCGGGACTTGGGACGCAATTCGTGTTACACCTTTTTTTTACGTATTTATATTTGGAACCATTAAGCAACCGAAATAATCACGTTCTCTTGCTGTGCTTATCGTATATCTGTATAAGATACTGTAGTTTCTGTAATTATATCGGACACTGTTTTTATGCTTTACAGAAATAATATACTATTTTAAACTTTTAAAAATAATTTAATAACAAATACTGTTGTTTTATTTTTTTGAATTAATTTATATTTTAAATATTATTTATTTATTGTATTGATCACGAACAAATATGGCTTTGGGCGAATAATATAATTACAACTGAATATTATAATAAAAATAGTATTACTGTTTTGTCTCGTTTAAAAAACTGCTATTGTATACATATAGATCATAAAATAATACGGTGAGCGAGGAGAACAGTAGCGGATTTACGATAGTTTTTTTTTGTTCTAACTTTTTCGTGAATAAACCATTTTTATTTCCACCTCCGCCCTTCCTTATCCATTGGTTTATCACTGGGAATATGGAAGGGCATCACAAGATCACTCGTAAATTTAAAAAAAAATAAAACGTATATTATTTATAATAACTATATTATGATTATAATAACATTTAAAACTAACTTAATTAATATAAAACAAAGACTCTCGTATAGATGACTTACTAAACAATAATTATTGCTAAAACAATCGTAGCACAGAAATAATAATTTAAATAAAGAACTAAAATAATATAATTTCTATATAATTTTACAATATATGATATAATATTATTATGATGTAATACAAATATAATATTATGAAAAGAATTTCAGTAGGTGTACCACTGTACTTAAAAATTGTACTTGCATAACGACATTAAAAACAGATACGAAAATGTATCAACTATTTACTATAAAGATGCACTGCATAGATCCCCCCCAACAGTTTTTAAGGCTTGAAACTGATTGAACGAAATTCGGTTTCGGTTTCGGTTTTGTATACCGGTTTTTAATTTTTTCGATTTTGGTTTCAATTTTTTAATACCTGTATTAGGAAATTTCGGTTTTGGTTTCCATTTTGTACAACTATTTCCAATTTTTTTTGGTTTCGGTATCTTTTTATTTTCGGTTTCAGCTTTTTAACGGATTATACCGGTTTCTAAAATTGGTTTTGAAACCGGTTTCAAGCCCTGGTTTTTTTAATCATATTTTGGTTTAAAATATTTTTTATCGGGATCTGTGCTGCTGATACATTTCTGTAAAAAAAAAAAATAAACTGTTATATTATCATACATGTAGAGATATTTAGCTAACATTGTTATTATTAATAATAATAGTATAGATAATCGCTATAATGTATATGTTCATAAAGTTTTGAAAACAACGTCCTGTTGACGTAGGTTCGCAGTATCGTGTTGGGACGTAAATATTTTTTAAATATAGCTTGCATATTTTTTTTTTTTTTTTTTGGCATACCTATAAGTTATAATGGTATTAATTATTTCTCGAAACTCAATAATTCGGTGGAAATCCAGTAAAGTTCATTCAGTGCTACGACTGCGGTGCTGTGAAAACTGTCATATAGATTATATTATATAGCTGGTACAATGGGAAAACTATGGAAAATGATGATATTGTCGTATTAAAAAAAAAAGTTTATCGGCGGAGCGCATTTTTTTCCAAGTGTTGGGTGGGTGGACATTCAAAATCTCAACACGGCAGCAGTAGTATATACGGTTCATGACAAAGCCGGTTGCGTTTGGCGCAAAGGCGGTATTTACAAACAAACTGACAAGTGAAATACTAAATTAAATTTTTTTTTTAAATATCAATCGGAATTCAAACATTTTATATGTATCATAGTGCGACCCGCAGTAGGTAGTTGGCTTCGGTTTCATTGTATTCAATATTACATTTTTGTATAATACACAGGTAATCATAAACACATATTATATATATATATATACGCATTCTCTTCAATAATTTAAGTCTTCGACCATTGAGCCTTTGACAGGGTGATATAATATTGAACATATTTATATATTAGCGATATCTGAGTACGCGTACCAGAAAAACATCCAAAAACAATTTAATATTTTCATTTGTTGAATAATTTTGTATTAAAAATGATTTTGATGTGTATATATATAAATATTTTTTTTTTATATTACATAATGACCCAATAGGATGTCATTATATATTGCAACTTATATTATATTATCCTATCCGTCACGAGCCCCTACGCGTGAGTTTGCGAATCGGGTAAATGGTTTCAAAAAAAAATTGGAAATCCTCATAATAACGGGTGGAGAACGTAGACCATCTTAGACTTTTTCAAATAACACCAGTGGTTTCAGGTGGCTTACGTATCGCAGATATTATTACTTCGTTAGTCCATCTGATAACATTTTGCAATAAATTCGTAATTTTTACGAATGAAAAATATTTTTTTTTTTAAATATCAATTGGAATTTCAAGGATCATTACAAAATGAAAACCGTACTTGGTAGTTGGCTTCGGTTTCACTCAGTGTTGCATCCAGAAGAATTTTCTGAGGTGGAGCTCACTTTCTTCATTGGTCATACATTTTAATATTATATATTATAATATTATTATAAGTTATTGCAAATTATAATTTACAAATAAGAAATTTTAAATATTTAGAAATAACTACAAACCACATTTTAATGAACACGATTAGATAAGTTTTCGTAATGGTAACAAAAGTTGCGTTGCACATTTAACAAATATTATAGTAGGTAGGCTAATTTCAGAGGAGATTTGCCCACATCCCCCGTGTGGGTATAATAAATATAAACATATAATACTATGCCATATACACGTCCTCTTCAATATAATTTAAAATTGAAGCCATTGACTAGAGACTGGAACCTTGATGATTTTTACGGTTCCGGTTTCTGTTTGGTTCTCAGAAAAACTAAAATTAAGGTTTCGATTTCTTTTCAGTTATTCAATAATACAAAATTTGTTACCTGGTTTGGTTTTATACTTATATAAAAAAAAAATACTAAGTAAAGAAGTATCGGTTCCAGTAAGGTTCTGGTTTTTAAATTAATTTAAATAAGGGTTTTGGTGAAGTTTCAGTTCCTAATATTCAAAGGATTCCGGTTCCAAAACCGGTTATTTCCGGTAAGGTTTCAGTCCCTGCCGTTGACATTATGATATTATATTGAAAATTCGAAAATATGTATGTATTAGCAATATCAGCTGAGTACCAGCTACAATACAGAACAATATGCAAAAACAATTTAATATTTTCATTTGTTGAATATTGTTGGTATTTAAAAATATGTATTTTTTTTTTTTTTTTTGATATTACATAACTGCTCGGTCGGCTGCAGTAGTCATTAAAATATTGCAGCTTATAATATTATTATCCTATCGGTCACGAGGCCCCACGCGTGACTTAATAACGGTCGTAGAACGTAGTTCGTCGTAGACTTTTACAAAACAACACCGGTGGTTTCCGGTATTGTGTACGTATTGCGGATATTATCACTGCATTAGTCCACCGAACAACAACAAACTTTAGCAATAAAATCGTAATTTTTCATCGCAGAAATTCGCGTGAAACACAATTTGTTTTCAAATTAAATGTCACTTAATGTTGTGGACATAAATTGTCTCAACAACGTCTCCAACGCGACGAAGCTTCGCCACTGTGCAGCACTTAGGTATAGGTATTTGTTTTTAGGTATATGTACCCACATAAACATTAAACAGAATATTATATTGTATTGTTCACCGGAGTGTATATCTCTCGTTCATTTTGATATTATTTACGTTTTCTGTATATGTATGTAAAACGACTAAATAATATTTTACATGTTTGTGTGAATCATAATATTATATTATAAATTCATAGGTACCAAAAGTAAAATGTTGTACAAATCGTGGACATCGACCATTATACATGATTGATATCCACCTTAGCATTCACTTTAACAGATTTGTACTGTAGACTAATCTGACGGGATACGGGTAGGTATTATACAGTATTGATTTCACGATTGAACCTTATTGTGCTTATTTATTTTAATAACATTTGTTAAAGTAATTTTAGTTGTCGATACCTATTATGAATTACAATGTACAATAATTAATCATAACGTAGTCATTTCAAACCTTTCGAATATCTGCAATCACGATTTTTTTTTATAAGTAGGACGTATAAGTATTAAAAGTTTGAAAAACAATATGAATATTATTTTGCTAATAAAATAATATGTATAATAAAGTAAATACTGAGCTCCACTCGTATATGATTGCACATTAATAATAGTTTTCAAATTTAATTTTACTCTAAGCTGGTCAATTATTGATGTTTTTGATTTGCCATTAAATAATATAATGAATCATTTCTCCATTTTCGCCCCTAGCCACGACTGATCTTATAGAGCAATAAGGTACTTAACCGGTACAACACACCTGGTCACGGCAGGAGTTATATGACCAAACTAAAATTTCACAAAATACTAAATATGGATGAACATAACATACGATATCGTCAATAATATTATTGTTTTGAGAATATTGTTTTCTTTTTAAATTTAGTTTCCATGGTCTTTTATGAAGACTAAGTATCTACTCTATTGTAATACTCATTTCCGTTTGCCGAAACAAAATGCCTGTGCAAGTTCATCTGTAAAATACGAACTTATTTAAATTTTTTCTTATTACACACCTAGATCATTAGAGGAACAGTTTTTTTCAAATTTCAATAGTTTTATATGTTTTGTCGTTTTTGAGGAATTTAGTGAGTGGTATTTGGCATTTATGTAGGTATATTATAGATTATAACTTATAACTTATACAAAAGAAAAACATCACATCCATACAAATACACAAATAAAATGAAAATTTTAGTTATTAAAAATTAAGGATTGAAGTTAATGTAAAATACATGAACTATTGAAAAATATTATTTCATACAACAAATGACTATTAACAATTGTTTAATATTTGCCTCGTTTTGATTATAAATTAGATAGTTATAATATTATAAGTAGGCAATATTACTGATTTTCATAAATGGTAAAAATTAAATATGTAAGCAGTGTTTAATATTCGTCACTGATACGTCATTACAAATTACGTAATATGTAACATCAAAATAACAACAATGAAAATTATGTTATCGATAAATATAATTTAAAAGATTAAACTGTATACAATACGACTATATGAAAAAAAAGTTTTTTAGTGATGACATTTATTTAATCGATGTCACACCTTTTTATTTTAGGTGAATCCAACCATAAGTAATTACATTATATTATGTGTCATGATAGATACTCTAATGTGTAATAAAAAACGTAGTATTACATTTGGGTTCTGTCATTGAAATCGAATTACTATAAATGTGTGTATCGGGGTAACAAAATAATAAGAGATACCCACTTGAATATAGGATTTGTCATAAAGCTGATACCATTAAATATTTTACTAAAAAATATTAGATATTTTATTAAAAACAAAAATAAATCGAGCGTTCAAAGTAAATTTCATTGTAGATCAGAATAATATTAAAGTAATATTGTACTGCACGATTTATAAACATTATAATATTATTTCAAGCTCAAATAAACTTCAACTGACAAATACATAAAACTATACCTATTATGAATAATATACCAACCCATATGAATTTCATTAGAAATAATTAATAAACATCGTCAATTATTAATTATTATAAATCCAAACGCGGTAAAAAACATTATCATTATAGAAAATATTTTTGAGACGATATGTGGAAATCTAGAGCCGATGGTCCTTGTTTTAACCACATTTAATTTATATTGTAAAATATATATTCTCAAAATCGCGTTTTAAAATGACCCCGAGCCATGTTACTGCAGGGTGCTAAAATTCGAATATTGATAAATCATAAATCTTCATTACAATTATTTGCAGCTGAGAAAGGCGCAATGGTCTGTGCCTTTTTTTAGCCCCCTTCCTCCTATAAATTTTAGATACCACACGTGGTGTGGGGGACATTGAGTAGAAAAAAAATCTTTCACGATATTATTGCGTACTTTACGGTCGTTCACATTTTATTTCACATAGTCGTGTACCATATCTATATCTATATAGAGGGTGGTTTTTGTATTTGTACGAAACGCGTACTTTACTTCGAAAAGTATAACGTTTAAGAAAATAATATTTCTACGACGTTCGAAGTCGTTATTATAAACAACATTGTTGGAAAAACAATTATTTTATACTATTTTTTATCGTCATAATTTTTAAGTTCTTGCTTTTTGAATGACAGCATAATATTGGTATATTTTTTATATTTTTTTATATATTTTTTTTATTCTGAATGAGAGTATTTCTCAGAAATATTTTAAGAGGATCACCTTGTATATGGATTTAATTATAGCAGTTCATATCGGTCAGTTCGATAAGAGAAGTCAACAATGGACAGGTTTTTACTCACTTTAATTATTTTTGAACGATTTATATTATTACTTAAACGATATTCATCTAATTCTATTTTTTTTTGCAGTGAATAAAACAAAACAATACACTATGTGTCTATGCATAATGTATTGTTTGTATATAGAAAATATGTATTGTAAGTTATAAGTTATAACTATAGGTAAGTATATAATATTTTCCAAGTATAGTTCAAATACTGACTACCGTCTAATAAGTAGTCTAACCTAATTTCATGTTTAACATTTCCTTAAAAAATGTCAAAGATCCATGCAATTTCTCACGAACATAATGATTATTTATATGTGTTTACTTAAGTTTTTAAAATTTTATGGAAATTTAGTGTGTAACGACCTAAAGATGTCCAACGTTGCCGCGGTTTACCAAATTACTTCTTTCTTACGGTCCATTAAAATTTGGATAATATTTCAAAAACAAAATAATAATAATTATGAGTCTTACACCATTTATATTGTATATTATGATGACGTATAATATAAAATGTACAAAAATAAAATTCAAGTTCAAATTCAAATATGGCTACTAATTTTTTTTCCATAATAATATTATTGTATAATAATTATACAAAATACCAAAATATATCGTATCGACGTTTAACCAGAGGAATATTTCTGTATCACCCTTGTGTTTGGTCGACGGAATATACCTTAATATGTACAATGCATTGTGTCTAGTCTGCATACATAAAAACAAAAAAAAAACACATAATATAATAATTTATAATTTACGTACTATGGTCTACAACTGACATGACGGTTTATTGTTGTAATCGCTGTAAAACAAATGAAACACTTCTCCGCTGTCTCGTTAATTTCGTTTTCAACTTGAAGCATGCACGATAAAAACCGTATAAACTTTATGTGCAAGTTATAAATCATATCATATTATAACATACCACATGGTAATAATATAACAATAATAATAATAATATTGTGTACACGAAAAAACAACAACCCGGTTTGAAAATATATACCTTATCCTATAATATAGTTCGATGGTTATTATCTGTATAATATTTTTAGTACGCGGCTATTATTGGTAGGCGGTAAAATAAAAAATATGATTTTAAGTCGTAACGTCTGCTTCCATACCTTATTAAAATACGTGTTTAAGTATTCGGCAAGCATTATAATATACGATCTAATATTTACGGATTCAGCGATAAATTGTATTTTAATATTTATTCCATTCTGATATGCAAAATCCCGGATTTAATATATTTTAATGTTCCATTGTATCGGATGACGCTATAATAATATAAGCGACCTACCTTGCTCAGCTAACCGGACAGCGAGTTCCGGTTACTGACGTATATATACCACGGTTGCTGTATATAGTCGTATATTTAAATTGCCCGGATCATTCGCAATTGGTTGACATCAATCATTGCGCGAGCTGGTTGTCGACTTCTAATCTCGAAGGAACTTAACTCGAAAAACGAAAATAAAATAAAGCTGAGTTGTTGCTTTGGGTATGGGAATTCTCCAAAGTCCTGCAACAACTATATATGCTGTACAGAAAATACGGTATAAACCAGATTTTTAATATTCAAACGAAATAGATTGCGCGGAACTGCTATATATAGCCTGCTGCGTTGTAGTTGTTTTAAAACGCGAGATGAAATTTTAAGGGTTACTTTTCAAAGAAAGTGGTTTGTGTTATTCATGTAGAAAAAATTGAAACGTTTACAACACAATATGCTGGGGTTAGATAGTGAGACGCAACGAACCATAAAAAAATATATTATAATACTTAAGGACGAGTTTTGTGAAACGGAAATTTTAATCATTTTCGTAATATTATTGACATAATATTATTGTTATTAAATCGTACGTTTTAGGAAAGTAGGTATATATTCGTACTCGAACTTTTGTTGTTGTTTGGTTTTTTATTCATTTATACATTATATTCATCATCAAAGTTAAAGCCGTGGATTAAAATATTATAATTTATGTGAAAGTTTATTTTATACGAGTTGGATAAGTATTATGTTTGGAATTTCGAATATCTGGAAAACCTTTTAACAGTGTTCCAAAGGTAATTAAATTAACCGTACATACGGAATTAATATATTCCCATTATTTTTAAATATGTTTATTACATATAACGTAAATATTAATATTAAAATGATATTAATGCACAATAATTATTATTGTACCTACTATAGTGCGTTGTTTAAAATTCGTATCAATTATTATTTTATATTTGAGCATAATTATTATCACGTATGTTATGTACCTCCACTGAGAGAGGCTTCTTCACTACTCTGTTTTCCGTGTCATTATTTTATTTTGTTTATTATCATCGAATAGCCTTGTGGTTCAAAATTGTAACAGATGTAAAAAATGTTGAGAAAAAAATATAAATTTGAGCATACAATATAACAATATGACAATATTATAATAGCTTATGTATAACACGTTATAAAATATACATAATTTTTAAAATATTGCAAAATATGTAATTAGTTTATTTTTTAATACCCTTTATATCTTATATAATATTGTTTTGTACTGTATAGGATATTATTATTATTCACATTTCTCATTCCCGTCAAATACCGATTACGCTCTCGAGGTACCTATATAGGTACTGATTTTATGCCCGTTATTAAAATTTAGTCTTTATATTAATCCATCGTAAACAATGCGATTACGTCTTATAATATTATAGGTATACCTAACCAATATTTCAAAACTCAAAGGTACCTACGGGGTATTTCACTTTGGATATGCAAATTGCGATTATCCGTTGATTAAATTTACTATTTACCCTTATTTGACTCAAATGTTGATGGTAAAAATAATTGGATATAGATTTAGAGTTCATACTGCTGCAAGTGTTTCATAATATTCTAAGTTTTAAAATAAGTTGTTATCCGAAGATTGGAAGATATCTATGTAACAATTTAAACGATAGTTTGGTTTTGACAGCTGTCAAAAGAACAATTCGTTGTAGAAACTTATACAACTCAACTTAAGACGGATATACCAAGAAAAAGTTATGTCCAAAACGTAACAGAAACTAAAGTATCTATATACATTCAGAAAATTTATAAATTATATTTGAATTAGTATTGAATATTGGTGGAATCGAAGTTGCAGTAACATTAATATAATATTATACTGTAACAGTGTAGTATGTTTCTATAGATATTTTTATAAGATTTGGATCGGAAGCATGAAAAGTTTTGGTTTTAAAACTTAATATTTTTGTAATCGTTATTCTAACTCTATCAAAGGTATAATTGCTAATTATTATATTATCGTCTCCTCGACATCCGTTTCGCTTTTTAATAAATTGTAAATATAATAATATAATAATAAAACATGGTAGGTAAGTTTATTATTGAAATAATTATAATCGAATTATAGTTTTATTTGCATTTTTAAGTTCCCGTCGAATACTAAAAATATTCAATTGAAAATTTAAATGACATTTTATTTTATAAATATGACAAAATTATTAACATATCATTATATATTCGAATGAATCATTTTGAAATTCGTATGAACATTTTGCGATATTATATCGTAACCGTTCAAAAATAAATAATATTCAGTATATTGTTGCAACCGTTCTTTTGAAAGCCATAGCACGATTTGTTAGCGAACCACTTTATGTACATTTTTGTACGTTTTCTTTAGACAATATGATATCTAACAGCTTTGAATACAAAAAAAATTACACTGTGAGTACTCTACTACATCAGGTTATAATATAGTACAAACACGGTGATTTTTATCCCAATCTCTTTATTTGGATGTTCTTCCCACACACAATTTCTTATTAGTATACTACAACTCCCCTCCACATGTTATTGGTATCGATGTTTATATACAATTTTATTTTTAGCATTGGCTTTTATACTTAAATTCTATAAATAAATATACAATATACGTGTAGTACGTCAGGTTGTTGTTACACGGTATACTTTACTATAAAAATGTAATAAATTATATATATTATAAAAAAAATACTACCACTGTAGTATTTTTAATATCGGTGACACATTTATGTGTGACATTAGTCGTCGACGCAGTCTGTATACATCGCCTGTTATTTAAATTTCATACTCAGAACGCAAACGAATTCAAGATTGTAATTTAAAATTTAAAATGTCAATTATGTGTTATTTTTTTAATTCTAAAGTTTTCTTTCTCATATTGATAAATTAATTATTAAAAATAGTAAGAAAATAAATTAATGAGACAATATCACACAAAATATTACTATAAAAAATTATTCATTTAGAAATATGTAGGTACAAGTGTACAACTAGATAAATAATATTATTTATGCAAGAAATAATTTTTTAACTAGGTTTTGATTACTTTATTCAAATAACCTGCTGGATCAGGTTGATAATAAAATATCAAGATTTTGTCAAAATAGTATTCTCACCGTTTGCTGAAAATTTCTCCAAATCTACTTTTTAAAATATACCCATATAGGTACCTAATATTATGTGTTCAATTCAGGATTTACAGAAAACGATAGAGTTGACGAGCTATTTTTCCAAAAAAATAAAAAAAAAAAACAAAGAAAAAACCACGCACATCATGTTGCAAAACCTTCAATCGTTCCCTCTCCCAGCACGGAATTTCAAATGAGTTTAAACTTTTATTATATTAAAGGTAACATCAAGAGTCGTGATAGAAATAAAATACATATCGAAATACACAGAATCGCATAAAAAAAATATAACTTATAATAAACACACATACCCTCACTCACATATATATACTATTACACAGATTTAGAGTTCATGATGTTAAAACGAAATCCCGACTTATAATACTGAACTATATAATGGTAAGCTATTGCGCTGGATATTATTTAGACAGCCAATTTAGGGTTGACTTTATTTTTTTAGTTGTCTAGGTATTCAAACCAGGAATATCGACTGCAGTCTTATGCGTGTAGATGAAATAAAGTATAATAATTACAATTTTAAATACGCATTTCAAAAAAAAATCTTACACTTACAAATAGAGCTGTGTATCCTACACAGCACGTCGCGCGTCGTATTAATTACACACAATTTATAAACTATCAATTCTATAATTTCGAACGGAAAATTATATTATGGATAGAATTAAAATATTTTTTTTAGCCCACTGCAAAGCATTTAAATAAATTGACAATTTATTTAGGATATTTCGATGTAACATACACTGTTATTGTAGATAAAAAGATTGATAATATATTTTTGATCACTTACCTACGGTTAATGTCAATGGAGATTCGAGAAAAAGTAATGGACATAAAATAATTAACCAATTCCAACCAAACAAACTATCCAAAAATGCAGTGTTCAACATTCATGTTTACTTTAAAAGTATTGATTATATTTTTTAAACGTTGTGTTCAGTGCGTTATTTATAGGAGTTTTCCAATATCTAATTCATTATATTGAATTTTGTATTAAATTCTGTTGGAACACCATGGTTGCAGAAAAATATTTTATAATTCTACTAAAAAGAAACAAAATATGGTACTGAACATATTTTTTTTTTCGTTTGAACCATGTTTTAATAAAATATTTTCGATTGCCCTTCTTGGCTATCCGATTTTGACCTCGGATTATTACTAAAATATTCAAAAGACTGTTTTATCCATAAGATGCTCTACAGAAAACTTTATATTATAGTAAGGTATGTAAGGGTTTCTCAAGATACTTTTCAGGTATAAATAAAGCCATTAAGATCATGTATTTTTCCTTAAACAATTTTCAGGTCTTTAGCGAGCAGATACGGTGAATTATTGGTTTTAAATTGGCACGTATGATTTGATTCGAAAATAAAGAGCTTATTGTTATAGTCTATAGAAATTAATTTTGTGAATTTTGATTTAGATACATGGACTTTTTTAAAAAAAATATATACCTACTATTTAACGATTTACGGGTGGTGATTTCTCATTTGAAAATAAAATGGGGTCCATAAATTTAAGAATTTTAAAATATGGTCCTCAAGTATAATTAAAAATTATCATTTGAATAATTCATTATTAAAGTAAAGAAATGAAGGTAAACACTGAGCATGGACATTGAATCACCCGACATCATGTAGACAATACGTATTGTATAGAATGTTTATTACCAATTAATCTAATTTCATATGTTTTGTTGTAGAGGTAGTCAAGAAAATAAAAATGTGAAAAATCCGAGAAATGTATTATACATCCTTCTTACGCCTGTAGTTAAATTTTAAAAATAAAAATATTATATATGAATGAATACTTATATTCTAAAACTTTTGTATCCCATTATTTTTGTTATTGTATTTTTTCAGTTATCTAGTATACTGGAAAATATAAAATCCATAGTTCTGCAATTTAAAAAAATGTACAGTATTTTCATAATATTATAGTCAAATTTACAATAATAGTGTGAAAAATATTTTATAAAAATAATATTATACTAACTATACTTATTTCACGACCATTCCTACTTCTTTTAGATTTTATTCGTAATATTAGATGAAGACAAGACAAATATTTTGATGATATTTTAAATAAAGAATTTTATAATATTATGTAATAGTGCTCGTAGTAATAAGCATTAATATATTAAAATTAAGAAAACTAACTTACTTAACTCGACTCCTGTAATTTTTTTATTTTAAATGATCCAACAGTCAAATTTAAATTTCATATAATAATAATTTATAAAACATCCATCACAAAAATGATTTAATAACAATTATTTTTTTTTTCAGTAGTAAATAAATTATATTGAATCTTTTTTCGATTCAAATATGTTTAATATACATGCGATTAGAACAAATTCACTTTAGTAGCCACGCGTTTTAATTTTTAATTTTTTGAAGCTTTTATGTATTTCAACGAAAAGGACTTAAATAATTATAGAGGTGTGCAATTATTAATTAATTATTAACATAAATATGTTTTTGCACTGGAAACAAGATTTTTTTTTCTGACCGTGGGGCCAAATTTCGAAAGGTTTTAGTTGTCATGGATACTTATTAACAAAAACATATTTATGATTCATAGACTTTCCTTGTAGAAAAAAAACATCCACTAGTACTGGTTTCTGAAAAGATTTTAATTTTTAATTTATTATATTTATGTACAGTGGATGTTTTCAGTTCGATTGCTATAATTGGCTGTGATTGAATAAATATTTTCTGATGATCAAATTATATTTTAATATATATATTATACTTTCTATAGTGATAAAATCTGAATTATTAATTTCACCTTTCATGTTCATATTTTATTTAAAATAAAACAAATGTACTTGCATAGAAGTATAACATTTTAATTTATGTTTGAATTTTATAAGCTCTATAATTTTCGAAAGAAATAATTGGCAGTTTTTTCTTTCTATAAAATTGAAAGTACTATACCCACTAAAAAAACATCCACTCAAATCGTTTTAGAATGCGATAAAAATCATTTAACAGTTTAATAACTCGCCTTTTACACACCGTTTCAGGCCATACGCTCGGCTGAAATGGTGCTTTACCTGCAAACGCGAGAAGTGTGTATGTCCATATTTTAATTATTTTGAAACATGAATTACCACATAAAAAACACGCATAGACTAATCAAAAAAAAATAAATAAATAAAAATATGGGAAATATGTTTTGTGAGAACAATAAATTACACCGTAATTTAATTTCATCATTCTCTGTGAAGGGTTTGAACTTTATAGATCGAAAATCGTATACGGACGTGATAGTAGTGTCTATTTCGGAAAACTAATTGTATTTACTCGCATTAGGCCAAAATAATACGCAAAGAAACTATTTGAAACTAATTGCAAAAGATATGTAAACAAATGCGGTTTTGTTATCATTGCTATAGATTATTCTTGATATTTACAAAATGATGAGTACCCTCTTGACATTTTTAATTACGTCTTAATAAAACTATAGAAAGCTGATCTTTTTTTTATTTGCTTTTTATTGTCAGTACACTTGCTTTGTCCTGAAGCTGAAAAAAGATTCAGTTAATGAATAGTGATGTACGGCTTTTAAAATTTTTCCATAATCTACTATTATATTATAATATTATGCCATATAAACCATGATAACTTAATAAGTAGGTAGCAAGTAACATTTTCGGAATTCCGTGAAATATTTTGTTATTTAATTTAAATAATATTGTAATATAATAATAGGTATATGTGATGATGTTATTGCTGCTGCAAATAGTATTCAATCAAAACTTATTGTATGTCACTATTATAATATTATAATATCGCATGGGATCGAAATAGAATAAAAACCAATATATAGTATGTATAAGTAATACACGAAAAAGTATAGGTACATCATTTACACACAGACTCGATTTTTAAATTATACTAATATTTGTATGTTATCATATAATAATATATTATGTTATCTTAACAAATAATACGAATGTATATTTTATGATAACGTTTTTCTAAAAAAATTGCATTATATTATATTTTTATTTGTTGATTTAATAAAATACAAATAAAATATATACAATAAATATTGCGTCAGTGCCTTTTTTTTTGAAATTTGAATAAGTACGCTGTTTCAATCAGGATTGAAAACTGCAGACGTGTACCTACCTACGCCACTATATAATAATATATTAACTAGTAGGTGTATCAAAATAAATTTAAAAATATTTTAATAATGCCAGAATAATTACGATGATTAAAGTGATCGTATGTTAATTTGTTCATTGGTATAATACCTACACGATAGTATGCAATTTTAGCGATTTTATTATTGCCAGCCCATTGCATTTTAATCGTAACATTTGGTAACCGTCCTCCTACATTTTAACTTAGTATTATCCAAGCCATTTGAAAATAGATTTTCGTCGGTTCATTCGACATTTTCATCGTCTTACAAAACCAATTTATTGGTTCGTGTTAGATAGACTATTACAACAGCAATAGAATAATTTGCCATGGTCATCGTCGTCGTCGTCGTCCGTCAATTAGTGGTTATCTACATTTCGTTATTCTTATGCACATAATCAAAAGTTAAGGATGATAATGGACATTTGCATTTAACTTACCCCCCCCCCCCTTATTTGTTATTCAATTATTAGCCCACACATGAATACTAAGCCAGGGTGCTAAATTATTTTAATCATTAACTATAGATATGCAACGGCTGCTATTTTAATGTAGGTATTTTAATTCATTTAATTTTCTATAATAATTATACGTTGTTATTATTGTGTCAAGAAAAATAAAATCATTAATTATCTTTAGAACAGATGTTTTCTGTTTTAGGAATCTCCTCTGTATCCCGATGGGTACGATATCATCAGCCATATTATACAGAGCATTGTTAATAATATTGTTATAGGCGTTATTTATAATTATTCCAAACGTGATGTGTGGTGAAATCAGTTATCGAGTAACTAAATCTTATAGAATTAAAACCTTTTATTTAAAATTAATATTTTTACTAACGTATCTTATCAACAATAAACAATATACTTTCGAAAATGCAATTAAATCTGAACAACGTCACAACTCATAGTAATATCGTTATCCGTATTCGAAACAATAATCATATTTAGCGACATTTATATCTATTTGCTATTGTCAAAAAATAATCACAACATAAAATTTAAAAACAAATAAATATTTATCAAATAGATTTTCATAAAAATGTATGATAACGTGAAAACAACAATGATAACAACAATTAAGAGCAGAGTGTCATTGATACACAAATACTGGCGAGTGGTGATCAAGTGTGGATACAGATGGGGTAACCAGGTAGGTATTAGGTATATACCCAATGCTTGAATTAGTAGTGGTCAAATTACATTATTTTATGTGTGTGTTCATGGGGGAGGGGTTTGATTATTTAACCTACGCTATTTTATCATTAAAAATATAATTTATATTAAGGGGACCCTTTCCGTACGACCACCACTGACTAGAATTGAGGGAAAAAATGTATGCGTACCTACCTCTTCTAGTTATATCCTCATCAATAAGACATTTAAATATTCAGGTACGTACATTTTTTTACCTTTTACTATATCTACCTTCTAATTTTTCCCAATATAAGCACTGTAGCTACGGTTCAACTCGTTTGCGCTCATTCAAAATGTTTTACCTGAAAATTGACGATACAAAACGAAAACACATAGGTACCTATAGGTACAATTTACATATTTTTACATTTTAACCCACCTAAGTAACTACATAAGGGAAATTAATTATCGATCACAGATTGTAGCATAAATTATAGAATATTCGAAACTAATACAATCGCATATCTTATAATAAAAATAATCATTTGTGTAGATTTAATAATTTCTGATTTTATGCATAGATATACTTTTAGTGTAGGTACAACCACACTGCATAACAATATTTCTTAACCGTGGTAAAACCATTTTCAGGAAAATAATATAGTTGTACAAACATTTTAGATATATTCTTTGGCCAAAAAGTTCATATTATTGAAAATATTTTATAAAAACATTTAAAAAACATTTTAATCATATATTTTCAAAAAACATTTTTACGGAAACTTTATAAAAATATTATGTCAACATTTGTATGCAATCATAATATAGTACACTATTTTGTTATAATGATAAGAAAATATTTATAAAATATTATTAGTCAAATATTCATTTTTCAAGCAGTTTGAAATATTCACAAAATATTATTATTTCTGAAATGCTGTGTGGGTGCAGTTTCTCCACAAAATTGTTAGTAGTACGCTAGTAAAATGTGCGGAAACTTTGTAATATGGACGTTGAAATTTCTAATATTTTTGAAATTTGGTGAAAACCTCCAACATAACATATTTTGGGCATGTGAAATAGATTAGTTTTTAGGGTTTTTCGTGTCACAGGTAGCTGCTAAATTGTACGCGTGCGCATTTGAGTTGGGGTTTTTTGCACAAACGAGTTGTAAAAAAAGGTAAATGTACGTGCAAACGAGTTTCAGCTCTGCGGTATAGCTCTGTATATACTTTCCTAATCGATATCGTCTAATGTCGTACAAAACGATCGAACCCCATCTCAAAAAGATCGTTGACGTTACCCCGTACATATTATAGGTACCTACATAGTATTGTTGTGCAGTTCTCCGTAAGTCGCGGTACATAATAATATGTAAATTAATATTTACGGGCTCAGTTCACGGTCCTATAACAATACACGAGTAGCTGATTCATATTTCAATACGTTATCAGAAATGATATAACTGCCCATTTGTTCGGTATTATATTTTTTCTTCTTCAAAATGATATATGGCCATATATGATATTATATCGTCGTAGGCAGTCGTGGCGGTAGGTATGCATAATGCACGGGCATAATGGAACGGCGCCACTGCGACAAAAAAAGAGCGTCAAATGTATATTATTATATATAGAGAACGGAATTCGGCTGAAAAGAATATTCGCCCATTTGTGTGACAAACAGCCGCGCGTTACGATGATATCTCGCGGAATAATATCACTTACGCGAGCTCGTATAGGCACTCCCGCAATGGACTTCCCGGAGACATTTTTTTTCGGTCGACGAGCGGGGATGAACCATCACTATGTACGCATGCGCAACTACCGAGGCATTATAATATAGGTACTTTACTATTATAGAATAGGTATGCCGCTATTACGTATATACTTTTGTTGATATTATGAAATAGGACACGACGAAAAAAAAACAATATTGTAACTGATGTTATTGTTACCGTTATCTTCATTATTAACTCAGTTGAATGTTGGTGTAAGAGAGGGTTGGGGTTGGGGTTGGAAGTGGCATCGATAAAACTATTAATTTTTACGCCTCGGGCGATCCGTAGTCCGAGACTGTCCGTGAAAACCCAACGACGGTTCCACCTCATCATTATCGATTTCGCGTTACGGACGTGCGATATTGTGGAGTTATGTTATGTCTACTACCCGCCTATAATATAATACCATATTGCAGTCAACAAAATAAACTAGGTAATATATAACTATAATATTATTATATGTATGTATTGCGACACCGTATAGATAGGTACTGCTAAACAGTGACGTAGACATGATTTCTGATAGGGGATAGGATCAAAAAAGGAAAACGACAAAGCTAAATGGGAGGGTGAAATCGGAAAATTTCCCACCCTTTCTAGACTATTTACTTAGGTAGTAAAATATTTAACAATAAGTAACAATGAATATAATTTGAATTGATTCAAAATTCACATCAAACACAATATGGAAGATTATTCACTCCAAAGCCAATGGGAGGAGATCTGACCCCCGCGTCAACCCTTGTATGCCACTGCTGCTAAATGCTAATACTGTAGCGTTTTCTCTCTCGTTTTCGGACTTTTCTGTCAATATTATAATTGATTACTAATTCAAGTAAGTTCTGATTTTTTTCCGCCTTAATTTTAAATCATTCCATAACGGCGGAATAAATAAAATTAATAAAATTAATAAGTTATATGAATATTGAATAGGATCAAGCAGTGAAATATTACTATACAAACAAAAATCATAATTTTTATTCGAAAACCATAGAGGAGTTTTTAGTTATGTATTAATTTACACAATATTATAGGTAACCTACCTGTGTATAATATTATTATATTGATTGATGTCAATTATTTCGTGACAGGTAAGTACTCACGATATAAGATATGTTAAATGCAAATTACGATAATATTATTATAGATGTTTTTCTATGACGGTGAATAGGATTTTTTTTTAAAAAACCATTAAAAACAGGTTTTTTTTTGTCTAAAAACCTAGTGTCGGCGAACTGGGCATAAACCGATTTTATATTATTCACATAGGTGAACCTACTACTCGCCCACTCGTTGGCGATAATTAATAACCCATAACATTGTCTATGCTATGATAATATTGGTATATTTGCATTGCCACGAAAATATATATTTTATTAAGCGTAGCGAAACGTTTTAAAGTTAGTTGTTTTTCCGAAAATTGTATGCGTATAATATATTATGATCATCGTGTACCTACTTCCTATTATGTTTGTTTTATTTCGAAGTCGTTTATCAAACGGACGCATATAAATAGGCGCGCCCGTACTTAATTTCACCGCGAAATCTGATTCCAAGACACAAGCATTTATATTGGTCGTACCGTATTATAGTAGGGTTCTCGGAGCTTATTGCATTGAGAATCATGAAGCAGATATGCCTACAAAAATGCAACAAAATTTCCCCAGATATTCAAAATAAAAAGTTAAATGCGTGTAAATATCAATCAAAACTGTGTAAATATGTAAAGTATTGTAAACGAATAATAATTAATATCACAATCATATCATCTAATATATAGGAATATAAACAATTAATGTCTGTTTGTTTGTAGGTCCTCTATAGACTCAAAAACTACCATGATCGTTTTTGATAAAAGTAATATCAATAGATTTCATGAGACTCAGGGAGGGTTTGTGGCTTGGTTTTTCAACCCGCTGTAGCTCACACATGAATTCTTTTTTTTTTGGCTCTTGAAAATCAAATATTTTTTTGCTCATAAATTTATAATATATTATGATAAAGTATTGATGTTGGTTTTATAGAATCGATAATAAAAAAGTTACTATGTGGTTGGACATTTATCTGTAATGTATTATACTTTTTCATTTAGGCCTATTCTAATTATAAATGTATTATTTTACATTTTATTTTAAGTAACAATCATAAAATAACTATAATATATTAGAGGCAAAGCGTACGATTGATGTTTACATTTAAAAAAACCAAATTACAATCGTAGCACACTACCAGATATTTTCCACTTCAAAAAACATGTACGAATCATAAATATTATGTATTTATAAGTAACCATTAATTGTACATAATAATATAATATATTCTTAGTGGGAAATAGGTCATTTTTACATTTCATTTGTTTCTATGGTGATGAATAAAGCGTTAGGGCAAATTGGTTAGAAAATAAGAACAATGTTCTTAGAACATCTGTACCCAGCCTAAAAAACAAAATTTATGTTAAAAGTACTCGACTGATTTTGACGAAAAACTATTAAAAATATATTTTTAACTGAAGCAAAAGGGAAACGATAATTAAATCATTTATAATGGATAATTACTTAACTCAGATATTTATCTATCAGGTTGTATCTATATTACACATATGCAAATCCCAAATTTTTCACCAATTGGCACCAATTTTATCACATATATTATATGGAGTCCTGGACGTATCGTAATAGTAGAACATAGGTAGTTAGCTATTATACAAGGTAGTTCACCAAACATGCTCACCCTTTTTTTTTTCTTTAATATAGCAGTTATATTTAAACCTGATGTTTAGAATTTTTAATAATATTTTAAAGTCCATATTATTTGAAAGCCTTGAGATTTGTTTTACTACTTAATGAGTGTCCTTTGGATATATAAACTTTTTTTTCTTATGAGAACCCCCATATTTTACAGTAAATTATTTAGCGGATAATTTAACAAAAAGTGTTAACTTATCTAAATAAAAATTCAAACGAGCAGTTTGTGAGTTACTTAGCTTTGTGTATCAAGAACAATTTGTCCATAATACTGGAATTGGAAGAATGGAAGCAACGGGATTTGGATATTTTAATGATTCGTTTTTATCTATCAATGACCAACATAAATGATTTGTAAAAATGGTCTAAACATAGTAAATACTTGATCTAATATTACATCTATTTTATATTTGTGTAAGATCATTTTAATAAAAATAACTAACATAAACATATTAATAACTGAGAAATGTCTTGTTAGAGTTTGGAATTAGGTAAGTACTTACTTGCATCACAATTTTCAAAAAAATATCATTTAAACGATTCAAGGAAGGTTTAGAATGTTTAGATAATATAGATCGAACCAGGGACTGGAACCTTGATGATTTTTACAGTTTCGATTCCTGTTTGGTTCCCAGAAAAACTAAAATTTCGGTTCCAGTTACGGTTCGGTTCCTACGAAAACTAAAACTTGGGTTTCGGTTTTTTCGGAAAATAAAAAATAAAAAAAATTGATACCTGATTTGGTTCTATACTTATGTAAAAAAATGTGTAAAGTAAAAGTATCGGTTCCGGTAAGGTTCCGGTTTATAATTTTAATTTAAATAAGGGTTCCGGTGAGGTTCCAGTATTAAAATGAATTTAAATAAAGGTTTCGGTAAGGTTTCGGTTCCAAATATTCAAAGGGATCCAGTTCTTTTTTGTAAGGTCCCAGCCCCTGGATTGAATCAGTTATTTTAGGCCTGGCGTACGCATGCTCTTAATAATATTAAAATCTTACCAGATATTCACGTATTGCTGCTTACAATATTGGTTACATGTATGACATGAATAATGTTATTTTTTAGTTATTAGCACCAATTCAAATATACGGGGTAGGTTCCCAACGATTTATAGGTACATAAAATTGATTTGACAGAAGAGATGTTGCAAATTACACCTAGCGCTTATTATCGTAATATTATTAGTATCAACTTTTACAAAATAATTTACCACCGAATCTGTAAATATCACGAATTAAATTAATTAGGTACGAAACGCTTATAAATGTACATTTAAAAAAATCATTACATTATACCATTAGTATACATTTAATTCCCTTTGAAGCGCTGTATACCTTTACCATTGGAGATTGAGTTTAGGAGCTCCTTATCATGTATCGTTGGGTATCCAGTATACTTTAATTCACAGTTATTAGTAACCGCCGCAGATGGATTTTTGATCTCAGTTTCATTGATCCCCGTGGCTGTGTCAGGTAATACATAGCTAGTAAAATAATATATAAACGGCGTTACGTGTAATATAAAATACTCAAAAACAACTCGGTCGATTTCGAAGAAAATTTCAGAGAGTGTACGCAAAGATACCAGGAAGATGTAGAGCAGTGGTCTCATACTCGAATGACCAACGGACCATATATTTATAAGTCAAAGGTTCGCGGGCAAAACACTTTCTATGTTTTTTACTCATCTTAATAGCCACTAAATCCAAAGAAAACAAAATAAATTAATGTAAAATGTATTTCTTATATTTATAATAATATCATTATAATATAACAGAATACTAGAGACGTATTACAAAGATGTTATATATTATATTGTATGTTATATTGATTTAATGTGTAATATTTATTTATTTATATTACATTTTTTTTTAAATGTTTGAATAAATTAATAATGTTTATTGTGGGCCACATTGAAAGGGATTGTAGCCCACATATTTGAAATCACTGGTGTAGATAATATGAACTGGTGTTGTACCACGTCCGATTTGTGGCGCTGAACAAACTTTGTTTTATAAATGTTGATTACACCCCATTATTATATAAACAATCTTTAGGTACTAACTATAATAACAAGTGCAGTCGTGTTTTAAAATTATTCGTTTTCGCGGAATGAGGTATAGGTATCTACATATAGCTCGTGAAGTTATTATACACTATAAGTCTATAACCGAAGAAATACACCAAGAGCGTTGTATCCAATATCTGTTACTGCTACAATCTGTCCACCTCTGTGGGGATTTGTCCACGATGCGATAGGAACACCTGCAACACCGATTGACCAAAATAAGTATAGATAGGTTGTAGTGACACTAAAGGCAAAATACACAGAATGTCGTATTTCACAATTAATTTTTTCCCGTGTGAAATCAGCTATTGTATAAATATATAGGTTAAAAAAAAATTACAGTAAAAATGAGCGTTTGTTGATTATTAACAATAGTTAGTAAAAACATGATCTCCTAAGATACGAGAGGCGAGACTGGCGTGCTGGCATGTACCTAACTATTGTCGACGATGATCTTCTGTTCACATTACTTGGAAACCATATTTTAAAAAACAAATCGAAAAGTTACTCGACAAATATCTTATTTTTGTATGATGATTGTCAATTATATAAATATTCAACTCGTTAACATACAGAAAATATTTTGTAGAAAAAATTTCAAAAATATTTCACTGACCCAAAATAAAAAAAAATAATAATTATATTCCGAAGTGTACTAAATGTAGTAAATATGCGCAAAAAAAAAATTATCTCCGTTAAAAAGGCAAACTTTTATAAAAAAAACTCAATTTATGCAAAAATATGCAATTTTTTTGGTGTTTTTAAATTCGTTACAACTAGAAGTATTATACTTCTCTCTTATTTAGCAATTAATAAGACCATAGAATGAAAATCATTGTTATACCTACCTTAAGTCAAATAAACAATCAGTAATCACTACAGTAGTAGTTCACAGAAAAATATTAAAATGCATATTTTATCAAACACATAAGACACAATTTAAGATTGGTGCACAAAGTTTTTACAAAAACTAATAAATTATTATGATTGTTGTTGTTTTAATATGTTACATTTAAACACGATCATACTTTCTGCGCATAAAATATGTGTATTATTCATTTTTTCTCTTCAATTATAATACTAAAAAATAATACTGAAAATATAATAATATACAATCCATTAGAATATTTAAAATTAATTCAAAATTCCAAAAATGCAAAAAAATATTAAAAGCAACTCCTAGAATTGATAAAACGATTATTTTATTCGTTTAAACATTTTAATTTACTTACTCAAACGTATTAATTTAATAATATAACGTATAACTATATAACTATATTATAAGTATTTATATAAATGACTAGCAAAAAACAATATTTTTTTACAAATAAACAGAATTATTGAGTTAACGAGTAATAACTAATAAATATTGTTTGAGTAATAATATGTACCTGCTTAATGTTTATAATACCTCCCTAAATAATATTTGTTGACCGTAATCAATCAGCCTTAAACAATAGACTCATATGCACCATTTACTGCATTTTATGACACGGTGCGTATTATATCATTGTGGTTTTTAAATTTATTTTATATTAATATCTTTATATTATCTTGGTCTCTATTTTAAGAGTATCTCGTTAGCGTCTACAACAATCAATATGATTGTCTGATATTATGTTTATTATTTAAGTTATTTGAAAGTATTTGATCGGTAATCTATGCTACGCTATTAAGGGTATCGTGTTAGCATAACATCAATACTGCAAAACAATCAACAAGTTATAGTAAAACTTTTAAATCTATTACAGTTTCCGAGAGCTTATTTTTGATATATAACTTTCAAGATTTTTAAAAAAAAAATTTCGGACGAGGATGTATTATAAAGCGGCAGAGTCACACTAAATAAAATTTCTTCACAACTTCTGAATGGCAAACCATGACTTGATAGTTAGGAATAAATCAACTTTTTATATAAAGTTTTTTAACTGACGAACAGATTAAAAATAATAATGTTTATACAACAAGTGTATCTCCATGCACAATATTTAGTTGGTTAAACTGACTTATGTTTGTCAAAGAAATGTTTCAGTTTTTTGAGTATGTATATCGGATTGTCTCGGCTGTTGGTGTGTGAGAGGGGTTGTATAACATTTAATACCATTTACATATAAATATAGTTTTGCATAATCATTAACTATTAACAAATAAGAAAATTTACAAGATAGTATGACGTAAAGTTATGAAGATAAATATGGTTCAACATTGGCAATCTACATCATTCGTGTAACGGGCTCATTAGCAGCACAGCTTGTAGTACATATAGTAGAGGATAGAAAAAACTGACTTTAACTCTATTATAAATGCTCTTCGTTTATGTTATCATTTTAAATATTTTAAAATTACCAAATATTCAAATAATCAAATATGCCTATAATTTTTTTTATATAATATATTGTTTGATGCACAAAGATACTATTCGACTTTAAGGCTGTATTCCGTAAGAAATACGACAGAACTAAAAAAAATATACAGAGGAACATTGAATATTGTTTTCAGCCCCAATCATTCATTTACATATTATTAACTACCTCGGTAGGTAACTCAATTATTTTTGTTCCATTGTATAACAGTATAATAGCCAATAGGTATAAATTGTATGAATATTATTTACAAAATAAAGATTAATGTAGCCTTGGTTTAAATGATAAGCAGTAATTCCTAGTATCGGCTATTGATATAATTGTTAATATCGAGACGTTTTTAACAACATTAGACCGACTAACAAGTAAGTAAAAGATCCTTTGTAGCTTGGTGTTACCCAAGATAGTGTACACAAATTCAAAGTCTCTTTTACTATCAGTGCGCATCAATTTGTTCATCAGTCAAACTCCAAGTATTAGTAACCTGAATTTGTTTCGATATTAGCATACTGACATACCGTAATATAACTCTGTTTTAAGAGTTTGATAAACTGACTGGGACCTCCCAGGTAAAATTTTATTCAGAATAGGAGTGGTCCACCAATAACTACCAAGGTTACATAAATCAGTACATTTATGAGCATAATATTATCTTTATCATAAAACCATGAAGATGCAACTGCAGCTTATCAGGGAACCCAACTTTTAGCTGCGATGTCAAATTTTGATTTAAGTTACATAGAAGATAATCATTTTAATTGTAATTATTACTGTGATAAAACGAAAATTAGCATGTAATCATTATTACTTATTTGTTATTCGTAGGTACAATATATTATATTACAGCTTCTAAATGGAACTACGTTGACTTCTAAAGGAACATTTCCATGTATAAAATACCAAAAACTTATCAAATTTAAACACAATAGCCAATGACGACGTTAATAGTAAATTTACTTATGTGACTTGTTATCTTTATTTTTTTTTAAATTAATGTTATTTCATAGGATCGTCTCAATGGGTTAACATAATTGGACATAATGAAGAATTGGCTATTGATCCTGAAAAATACGTCATGGTTCAAATATTTAGAGCAATTTATATAATTTTATAATTTTGGAGTTTAAATATTACATAGTAAAATGAATATTTATTGAGAATTGATGTACACTTTATTGTTTTAGGGAGTTGAAGCAGTGTGAGTCTATGCCAATATGACCTCACACTTCACAGCTAACTTAGCAATCAATTTTTCTATCCCTCTCTGTATCCCTCCCTATTCCCCTCAATAACCCCGAGAACGAAACTGCGTACGTAGGCACTTAAACTTTATTTTTTCCTATGTAATTGACATAAGAGGAGGCTCTGTGTGAACAATTCTACTCTTCCGATGCAATCATTTATTGTTGTTCAATTCAAATACACTAAAATACAGTATAAACGGATAAATTATAATCAGTAAATTTAGCAGGTTACGCTGCATCACTTAATACAGTATATATTAGGTACTTGTGCTTAAAACGAATTGATATTGAAAATTAATCAATTTGGATATTATTGGTTGTAAGCAATTTAAAAATAAAATTTATCTGACGAAGAATTTGAAATGTTGTGTAGATAGGTACTTACTTATTCGTAAAGATGAATTAATTATTCAGTCCTAAATTGGGTCAATAGCAGGCAAAGTTTATTAATGAACAAGTTTGACGAACACAATATAATTAGCATTTAGAGCTTAACGTATACAAATGAGAGTTCTACAATAATTATGCGCTAGACGATCGATTGTTGACGACAAACGGCATTTGAAAACTATTTGGAGTGTATAATCCAACAATTAAAATGATAATATAATGCAATTTCGATTAATATTTTTAATAATATAAAATACTAGGTCAACGGTATAGTACAACAAAGCAATAATAATATTAATGATAACGAAATAGTGCTATATATGGGAGATGATGAAAATTGAAAAACAGGCAATGGTTGAAAACATTTAATCAATGAAAGAACTGAACGATTGTTTCAATAAGCCATTAAAATGAGTCTGCCTTCAACAAAGAATAGATACAACTTACTGTGCCACTGTGGCTTCATGAGCTTTTAGCTGAGATATTATTTTGATATTATTAAAATATTAAAATATTTATTTTTATATTATTATGCACGAACATTAAACAAAATAAAACATATCTCTATAAATAAAAAGCGTTCTTCAATGCAAAGAACTGGAAATAACATTAACTTTTCTTAATTTTATAAATTTTAGAACACAGGTGGAGTACGTGTCATTTGAACAATAACACAACTTCGACTTACATTATTGAGTTGTGGAAATTATAATTATTATCTAGTACAAATAAATATATGTAGATTGTCGTAAACTATGAAACCTGGTACCATTATAATAAATTAGAAGAATATTTTTAATAATAATATTAAATTAATTATGAAAACAACAAAAGTAGAATTCACTGCTATTGTAAGAATCTATCTAGTATAAAATATTAGTCTATTTTTCAAATAATATTATTATTTATTTGTATGTGTCTATTGCGATTACTTATGTTATTTATTTAAAAATGTAATAAAATAATGCTATTGCCAGCTACTATACAATATTATGTAAATATTTGTGTATATTTTTTAATAATTATTCCAAATAATAAAGTTCTATAATATACAAAATTTCTGAATGAAAATATAAATGTTGAACATAATAAATTAAATCGGTTTTTGGTTTTGAACTTGAAGGTTTTTGAAAATTTAGGGACCTGTTTGTACGCGTCTATTTTGTAGTGAACACCGAAACAAAATGTACAGTCCAAATTATCGAAAGTTAGCTGTACGGATTTGAGAAATATGTACTAGTAAATTTAATAAGTATACATTCAAATTATGTAAAGTTCCAAAAATAAAATGAAACCATACTGCCTAAGAGCTAAAACAATGATTGTTGTGTTTTCCTGGAAACAAGTCCTTGTAATATAAAGATAATTATAGGAGTCAAGTCTTGAATCAATTAATTTTTAAATCGAATATCCTACATACAATCAAGTATCAGCTATTAATTGTTTTGTAGTTCGGAAGTATGTTTGTAAGATAAAAGCAAAATTACTAGGTACCAAATTGCGAAGCGATAAAATAAATAAAATACAATCCTATGCATTTTTTTTCATTATAACCATATGGAATTGAGGGTGGATAGCAGAGCCCCCGACATATCTATATAATCTAAATATAAATAATAAAAATGTATAGTATGCATTTTTATATTTTAAATATTTAAACGGTATATTTTGAGGGATCTATTTCGATTCTAGCACACTTTTGTTACGGAATGCTTCATATTACTCGCCGAATTAAAAGTGCAGCAAGACGAATAATACGACCAAGACTATGGGGAGTGATGGTTTCTAGTTAATTAAGTTTTTATCTAGTTTGGATTAAAATGATTGTATAGTTTAAGGACAAGGTGATTTGATTTAATTTATTCCAGTCCGTTCCTTAAAATTAATTACCGTGTAGAGCTTTAGAGTGCAATGTGTCCTATTTGACGAATTAAACCTTATAAGTTCGTATAAATCTAAAAATAATAAGTCTTGACGTGTCTTAGATATTAATTAGTTTGAGTATACCAACATTAAATAGTTAGTTGAAAAAATATTCTTGCGGCATTTAATTAATTGAGATATGAATAGACAAGCTTCTGACCGATTTTGCATTTCTACAATTCTCTCCCATTCATTTCTATATTATACCCTTTTAATTACCACATATTTTATGTTTAGATCCTAAGCAGGTTGTGAAATAATTAAATTTGTTTTCGGACCCCGTATAATCCCTTCCAAAACAAGCTGTATATAATAGGGCTATTATGCCTATAATTACAATAATTATTGCGTTTTTCTTGATTTTGTCTATCATTTTGACCTATCTATGATTGATCGTTGTTCATTGATTTATTTTTTATAATCATTAATTTGATGCCTCATCCGTCCTTTTTATCCTTTCCATACATCTTTAAAAAACCACAACTCCAAAGAACTTGATGTTTTGTTTTTTGTTTTACATCTATGTCTCCGCTGCATATAATATTATAGTGCTGCTATATTCATATGTTTTCAGTTTCTTTTTTCTGAGTTCGGTGTTTATTTCCTTTGATAATAGGATCTGTTTTTAAAATTAAATGCAATCTTCTACTTTTATAAGATTATTATGTACCTATCATATAAATAAATATTATATTAGTATAATGATTATTCACTACAGATTCCAGTGGTAAAATGTTTAATAGTGGATTTTAAAAGTCATAAAGTAAAATAAAAATAAAAATAATAAATCCATGAATCGTTAAACTGCAGATCAATCAGATTTGTAAAAATTGTATGATAAAATGCAGTACAACTTTAAGATAAAACTGGATCTATCTATACGAATATTGTTAATTCCAACTATAAAATATTCGCAAATGTAATATATTATAACAACAAGGAGAATGAAATACTTTTAGTTTTTAAACGTTTTTTTGTCATTTTCTGTTAATAATTATTATCGATTGATTAATGTTGAACTGAATATATGACAAATATTTTACAAGATATTAGTTCACCAAAAAATATCAGTACTTAATAAAATACTATAAAGTTGATTTCAGAATATTCTAATTAAAATTTATTTTGCCAAATTCATATAGCAACGGCTATACAGCTTGCGACTATGTTATCTATGCATAACACCTCTTTTGCTTTTCAAAAAAAACTATAATATACTTCAGTGTGCCGATTGCCGAGTAAGCTATTAACTATTATATTTAAAATTCCTATTAATAATTTGTCCTTGCATATTACATTTATTTTTAACTATGGAAACGTCTGAGATTATGTAGAGAATATCAAATGAATTTTAAACGAAATCTTTCAAATATATTGTTTTATATATGAAAACCTATGATACTAAGAAATATATATACTATACTATACTAAGAAATCACAAATTCTTAATAGTATATATTACTTAAAAAAACATATAAAATATTTGTGTTGTAAAACCTAACTATAGCTCACAAAATTAACTATAGTTTTCAAAAACAAAAGTATTTACGATTTATTACACTGAAAAATTAAATAGTTTTATTTTTATATTGTCATGATAGATAATATTTAAAGATAATATTATTACACTCACAACTACGAAACAATATTATAAATCATAAAAAATTATCGCAGTAAAATTATAATAAATAGTATAAAATATTATATAAACTCAGACAATAAATTTGTATCTCATTTTCAATGACAGAGAATAGAATATACTTTAATAATAATAGTCATAAAAAGATGTATCTATATAAAGAATACAATCAAAGTGAGTTTGATTTCCTTGTAAATTCTGTTTTACATTTTAATCTATTGAAATTAAAACTAAGCAGAGAAATTTAAAAATGGGTTATTCATTTTATCGTTCTTTCTAAGACCCAGATGGTTTTGAACGCAATGAGTGGAAAATGTATTAATGTATTATATGAAAATATAATATATATTCGTGTTTTTAAATTGGTTTTTCCATTATTATTAAAAATGCATATCAAAACAATATACTATTTTTATCTGTAACATTATAATATGTACAGCTAAATTAAATTTGAATTGCATCACCACATTATACGTTTTTATTTTATCAAAAAAAATATGAAGTGTTACAAAAAAACCCGTCACATTCGATTAGCAAAATTAATGTCGCTATGAAAATGGCGACAAAACCCAAAAACTTTTTTGAATCATAGGTACTGACTTTATATTGAGTGGATATTATGATCTTTTGTCAAAAAAAATACCTAACTATGGTTATTTGGTAGTTAGTGGTAATAGTATATGTTGTTTTAATAGATCTCAATAAGCCACGGTATAAACACTTACACATGATATAAAATAATAAGGTAGTAGAATTAAAATCATATCTACTCAAGACGACGCTGCACAAGCGCATTCGTTGTCTGTGCCTTACACTGACATGAATTATATAGACACTAAGTGTACAGTGTTTATCAGAATTAAACCCTATAACATTATCCAAGACGTTCTCTGGTCAGTATTTTCAATATTACAATTTTAACGCAAATTTTAATTTTATAGTATAATAAAATGTCGTATAGTAATCGAAGAAAGAATGCAATCCCTCCGCATATTTTATTGTAGTTATATTCTATTATCTCTATACTTATTTTATTTAAAATTATCCACCTCTATTAGTTTTTGAAAAATGTATTGTTTTCATAAATTGTAGATCTTAAGAACGATAATAATATTATGTTATTCAATAATTTGTTTAATAAAAACATCTATATTTTTTTACGAATACATTTTTTTTTAAATGTTAGCATTTTGAAGCCGACAGTCAATAATGACTAAAACGTCACTCGAGAAGTCACTAGAGATAATATAATCTCACATATTCAATAATATAGTCAAATCTAATTAAGTAATTACTAGTAAATTTAATAATAACTGAAATATTATAGCACTCCGCAGAAAAATTATACCAATATAACAGCTGCTGAAATGGAGCTTATATGAAAACGTAAAATGTAGAAATTAACTGGATTAGTGCCACGCAAAACCCTCTCACACTAATCGTTTTAATCACATCCCCAAAACTAGTAATATCGTTGTATTTAAGTGTTATAACAGGAAAACTTACCCTGATTTTAAATAATAACAACAAGACTTAAGATAAAAATATGTGGCATGTACGTAAATCCGATACTATCTAAAGTATGTGGTATAACTGTGTAAAGCAACAACTCTTATTGTGTGTAACGTAGTGCACGTTAGAGTATACTATAAATATTATTATAGTGATGGACAACAATATCGATAATTTGATATGATATCGATATCGTGACAAATTTTCGTTATCGATATGTTTTAAAAGTCGGGATCTAGTTTTTTTCACATCTTCAATTAGCTAGGTAAAGCAAATTTTTGAATTAATAATTATTAACTTTAATAAGTACAATTAATTACTAAGTAGGTAATACATTTTTGGCGGGAGGGAGAAGTCACTCAATGGTGGTTAGGTTAGGTGGCACCCCAAGGTAATATTTAAAATGTATATTTTCAATATGATATCGATATAGTACAACTTACGATATCGTGGAACAATATCGGAAAAATCGGAACGATATCGATACACAAAATTATATCGTTGCCCATCACTATTTATTGTTTCACGAAAAACTATAAAAAAAAACTATAATTAATACGAAGGGCCAAAAACGGACGTGTGATATTATTATTATTAAGGTAATTTAGGACATTTAGGTATTTATTTACGAATTTCTTTATATATAAATATTTTTTTTTTTTTGCATAATATAGGTACACTATTTCACTGTTATTTATATATATATTTTTTTACGACGTTCGGGAAACTCGTGCTGCTGCAGTGTTTATGCGTTTCTCGACGGACGGGCGAAAAACATTAATAGGTCTTTCGGGACTCTTAAAAAGCAGTCCGATGCGAGCGAGCGAAACTTTATATATATATATATTGTGTGTACATATAAAGCGAGCGGCTTCGTCGTCGCAGCCGTATATAGCCGCGCGCGTATTATAGTCGCGGGTTTCTCGAACGAGATCGTCTTTTTGTCCGAACTGAAGTGGAGGCGGTGGAGGCTAATAATTCGCGGAGGCAAACTTTCGACATTAATCAAATAACTAATATATTTATATACACTGTTGTTTTTACGATGGCCGACGTGGATTTACCGACCGTTTATTGATTCCTATTTCCTATGTAGTGGTGCACTATAATACTGGTAAGTACGGCGACGTATGTGTATATATGCGAAGGAGGAATATATATATATATATATAGCGAAACGTGTACCGACCACATCACACATGTATCTATCATTATACCTATATACCCTGTACAATGTTCAGTGTACATATTATATGAGCGCGTGTTACGCGCGATTTTATACACAGCAATTTATTGTCTGCCTGTCGTTTGTTTCATTTCGCGTGCGACTCGTCCGCATATAAATCAACATTTCAGAGATACGCCAACCATAACAAATAAATATAATAGAACATGGCGAATAATTTCGTATTACCGTTTATTCGACGATATTCGTATAATATTATTATATCTTCGCAACGGTAATGATTCGAAATCCTCGATAACTCGAAATTCCCAATAACTCAAATTATGGTTTTCCATTGCTCTCCTGAGCGATTTTATAACAGGTCAATTCACTCTAATTTTAGAATTTACAGAGCAAAATGTTCTATGTTATAAATTTGCGTAAAACGGAGACTCGCGTACTCTTAAGTGGCGTAAATAGGAATTTGGTTTGGGGGGGGATATACGTTTTTATCAAACATGAATAGTCATTATCAACACTTTTATCAACATTTTAGCAGTAAAAACAAAGTTTTGGGGGATCTATCCCCCTAATCCCCCCTAATTACGCCCCTGGTACTCTTAAGAATACCGGTATGAACAAAAGTAAATGATTAATACACTATACCTACACGATGAAATATTTTTCAAAGGCCACCACATCATATCTTCCCTTTCAGAAATATTATTTTTGTCTGATGACTCGAATAAAAGAAATACAGCATTAACACAATCCTGCAGTTAGCTATTCGTTGTTTTGATGATCTTGTATAACCTTTAGTGACCTGTATATCTTGGATCCAACCCGTATACAAGGGTGGAATTTTATAATTGATGTTTAAGCACAGATTTTTTTGTTTCAACAGTCCTATAATAATAGTTGAGTGTGATTTTAATTAGTTACTTTCACTAAGTAATTAAACTCTATACGTTAGCACTGCCCTGTATAATTAAATATCTAATTTGGTAACAATGAGATGGAACACGATGTAAAATGGAAATTATCGGTATAATGATTATTGACGATACGCTGTTTTAGAAATTTAAAATATACACAGGTGTATGGATATTAATTTACATGTATAGATACGGTTAGTGAGATACAACAAAAATTAATAAAATTACGATGACATTGTTTTGAACTTAAATTTACATTAATATTACTCAATTACACAAATATTCCACGTACTTTGGGAACCTTTTGGTTAAATGTGTACTTACAATATTGTCCTTTTAAATTTATAAATGTCCATATTTGTTACAACGCCTCTTAGCGAAAGCTCTGGCAACGATGAATTGACGGGGACGCAGGCAATATTGTATAGGTACTATAATATTAATAATTATCAAAAATAACAAGCAATTTTGAATTAGAGAAATTTAATTTTTGAGAAATGTCTTATTCAAATGTCTTGTTAACAATATCATCACTATTTTATAAATTAATTTAGCACTATTTGAGCAGTGAGTTAAGTATTTTACAACCTAATTAATTGTGTTGGTAATCTCAAATAATATATGTTTATGGTTTTTGGTAAACGTTTTCACCGTAACCTATAAGCTATAGATAATATATTTACAGATTTTAGTTACCTACTTTTTTCCAATAATACACCCCGGCTGCAGCTGGGGGGAAACCTCAATTTTATTACCGACGTCCAAAATACATCAGCTACATTTTGTATCGATGATATTCTAATTTATTGTCAAATCTACTGCATACATATAATATTATGTTAAACGTTGGTAGGTATATGCTAGAAATTCCAAAGAAATTTAAGGAAATTAAATTATACGATTTTTTAGAATTTTATATTCGAGTAACTATATTGGGTATAATTAATATGTCTATAATTAATAATGTTCAATATTTTAGGATTATAAATAATATTATTCTTTGACATTATTTATACAATCATTCGCCGTTGTATTAAACGGTTATTTTTTTGTAAGACATTCATAACCTTTACTAGCTATATTTACATCAATTCATAATAATTATTAGGACCATCAAAACCAAGGCTTGAAACCGATTGAAAAAACTTCGGTTTTGGTTTCGATTTTGTATACCGGTTTCAAATTTTTTCCTGTTTCGTGTTTGATTTTGTTTCCGGTTTCTATTTTTAAACAGTTTATACAGATTTCTAAAATTGCTTTCAATTCCTGCACTATTTACGTAAATTTATAGTTTATTAATTTATTTGAATCGCGGGATCTTGGAAGTAAACTTTCCAATTTTTTTTAAGATACTAACAATTTAAAAAAATATATACTGTTATTACTTGTTATATTCTCAGTTTCGGTTCTAAATTATACTACTGGTATCCAATTTTTTCCAGTTTCGGTTTTAATTAAGTTTTCGGTTTCGGGGTTTTGACGCTGCATACTGGTTTTTGAAATCGGATTTGAAACTGGTTTCAAGCACTGATCCAAACTTACGTATTTTTGCACCGAACCTGACAACACGCCTTATATATTTTGTAATCTAATACGCGTAATCCCTTTCTGAACTTCCTCCGCACAATTAAATGCATATACCCAAATTGTTCATTTCAAACTCATCTATGTAACATTATGGGTAAAGGTACTTATTGTTACATCTCGTTACATATACGTCCTTAAATTATTGACGGCGTCGTCATCGTATATAAATATCATAATATTACCATATGTACCTACCTACATATTATTGTAGTGTTGTGTTATACGGTTGTCGTGAAAATATGCTGACCCCCGTACGAAAATAAACTTGACAATTTTTTTTTGTTTTCTTACGTTAGTGACGAAAAATAATTATAATAATAATAATAATACCGCTGGGCTATAGCAGTTGTAGTTGTAGTGCGTCCTCGTCGTGTCACCGTCGCCGGCACATTAAACTGCCTATTCCTTCGTCGCACACACACCAATTAGTATTAATATACAAAAATGTTTCAGTTTTTCGTTTTTTTTTTTTTTTTTGTGTCGCGCAATAAATTCGTTTTTGTTGTTTTTTCTTTTCCATTCATGTCACCAATAAATAACATGTACCTACATAATCTAGATAAACAATAATTTATTTACGCGTAGGCGGTAGGTAGGTATAGTAAGTTATTATTTTACTATAAGTACTTACATATAATACAAAAAATAAATACAAAAAAAAAACACTTATTTTTTTTACAATACATGTTCATAATGTTTAACCCGTCACTGGTCGCATGATTTTTTTTTTTACATATTTCGGTCGTACGGGTAAACATTTTTCACAATGTGAAATATTTTTAAATTGTCACTTTAAATTGCTATTTTGTAACTATTTATAACAACTACCTAATAATTAATCTAAATAATATATAATTATTTTATTTACCTTGTATATAAATAATATTGCATATTATTATTGTTTTGTAAGTAAAATATAAAAAAAACTTTTATAATTTTCGACAAATTGAATTTCATGATGGAATTATTATGATGCGATTTCGATTTGCTATATTCGGAGAGACAGGGACCCGTCTTACAGATAATTACATAAAACACATTATATATTTTATAAATACGCTTGGAGGTTATTTTACCTTACGTGACCAGTGACTTGGTTAATTTTGTATTTTTTACATTAAAAGTTAATTATTTAGCTAGATCACAAATTTAGATGACTTAGGTAGGAACGAAAGTAAGTAAATTTACACTGGAATTTTTTTTTGAACCATAATTCTGATAGTTATTTACTATTTATTCGTTAAATATTTGTCAAGTGCTACTAATGGGTGGCTTCTATTATTCCTATTTTCATTATATTGTTGTTCTGTCACCACGTCATACCTACACTTATTGTGCTAAATAGTACATAGGTATTGTGCCTAATATTACCTTAATAAAAAAAAAAAACCGTTAAATGTTATTTTTTATTTTTCTAAATTAGATGATGACACATATTTTATATCCGATTAAATCACAATGGTGATAATTATAATTATTTATTAATTATTAATATATTTTCCAATACAAATACAATTACAGCACGAGTGTTGAAAACATTTCTGTAAAATATATGCTTATTGATGGATAATATGCGAGATCATTTTTAATTACACAGTGTAAAATATATCTAAACGTTTACTTAAAAAATATATAAACATTGCTAAAAGTGATACAAATATGGCAATGTATTAATATTACTAATACAGTGAAAACTGTCTAAAGCGGACTCGCATGGGACCAACAAAAATGTCCGCTTTAAGCTAGTGATGATCAAAATTGGTCTTGGTCTTGCGGTCTCGCAAGACCAAGACCAAGACCAA